>NC_047030.1:12305963-12609371 GCF_902652985.1 Pecten maximus | reverse complement strand
ATAACCCGAGTATTCGCGGGGAAGGAATAACCCGAGCACTAGCGGGGAAGGAATAGCCCGAGTATTAGCGGGGAAGGAATAACCCGAGCATTAGCGGGGAAGGAATAACCCGAGTATTAGCGGGGAAGGGATGACCCGAGTATTAGCGGGGACGGAATAACCCGAGTATTAGCGGGGAAGGAATAACCCGAGCACTAGCGGGGAAGGAATAGCCCGAGTATTAGCGGGGAAGGAATAACCCGAGCATTAGCGGGGACGGAATAACCCGAGCATTAGCGGGGACGGAATCACCCGAGTATTATCGGGGACGGAATAACCCGTATATTAGCGGGGACGGAATAACCCGAGTATTAGCGGGGAAGGGATGACCCGAGTATTAGCGGGGACTGAATTACCCGAGCATTAGCGGGGAGGAAATATGTCTGCTGTATGTCACTGTATATCGTGGGACCATCCTACAGGTTCGGGGGTTGGTTTCTTATTTGTCTTCTGTCAAGAGTACATTGGTGAACCCAAGAATAAGGTTCGTTATATCCTAATGTATGTTGATCGTAGAAGGCGACTAAAAGTGGGCCCCCTGAAGAATCGAGGATTTCCTTCTGTGTCTCATATTTAGGGGATATATAAGAGACAAAAAAAGATCATCTGTCCTCATTGTTACACTTGAAACCTTATTTTTTTCTTTTCTTTCCTCACAGCTCTGTTTTTCTGTGCTTTGATTTCTTATCCTATGTTTCTCTATCACATCCGTCATTATATGATCCTGGCTGTTGGTGTCTCCATCACATCCGTCATTATATGATCCTGGCTGTTGGTGTCTCCATCACATACGTCATTATATGATCCTGGCTGTTGGTGTCTCCATCACATACGTCATTATGTGATCCTGGCTGTTGGTGTCTCCATCACATCCGTCATTATATGATCCTGGCTGTTGGTGTCTCCATCACATCCGTCATTATGTGATCCTGGCTGTTGGTGTCTCCTTCACATCCGTCATTATATGATCCTGGCTGTTGGTGTCTCCTTCACATCCGTCATTATATGATCCTGGCTGTTGGTGTCTCCATCACATACGTCATTATGTGATCCTGGCTGTTGGTGTCTCCTTCACATCCGTCATTATATGATCCTGGCTGTTGGTGTCTCCATCACATCCGTCATTATATGATCCTGGCTGTTGGTGTCTCCTTCACATCCGTCATTATATGATCCTGGCTGTTGGTGTCTCCATCACATCCGTCATTATATGATCCTGGCTGTTGGTGTCTCCTTCACATCCGTCATTATATGATCCTGGCTGTTGGTGTCTCCATTCACATCCGTCATTATATGATCCTGGCTGTTGGTGTCTCCATCACATCCGTCATTATATGATCCTGGCTGTTGGTGTCTCCATCACATCCGTCATTATATGATCCTGGCTGTTGGTGTCTCCTTCACATCCGTCATTATATGATCCTGGCTGTTGGTGTCTCCATCACATCCGTCATTATATGATCCTGGCTGTTGGTGTCTCCATCACATCCGTCATTATATGATCCTGGCTGTTGGTGTCTCCATCACATCCGTCATTATATGATCCTGGCTGTTGGTGTCTCCTTCACATCCGTCATTATATGATCCTGGCTGTTGGTGTCTCCATCACATCCGTCATTATATGATCCTGGCTGTTGGTGTCTCCATCACATCCGTCATTATATGATCCTGGCTGTTGGTGTCTCCTTCACATCCTGGCTGTTGGTGTCTCCTTCACATCCTGGCTGTTGGTGTCTCCTTCACATCCTGGCTGTTGGTGTCTCCTTCACATCCTGGCTGTTGGTGTCTCCTTCACATCCTGGCTGTTGGTGTCTCCTTCACATCCTGGCTGTTGGTGTCTCCTTCACATCCTGGCTGTTGGTGTCTCCTTCACATCCTGGCTGTTGCGAAGATGTTAAACCACTTAACAAACAAAAAAACCTGAAGAAATCGTGTTTCTTAGTTCATCAAGGTATACCCTGCGCTGGGCCGCTAAGGCCTGTAGCGTTATGTCCCGGTCTGTTAATATCTACACCATTTTTCTACCATTACTACGTTCTATCACGCTATCACAAGAATCATATCGGGATAATCGTGGCAAAATTGTCATTCAAACACTAAGTCGAAATCTTTACTATCATTAAAATTCTGATAAGTTAACCCGCCAATATTTGATCCCTTGATGATTTTCTCAAATGCAGAGTTCGCAGACTTTGTAGCCAAGGGTAAACTCAGAATTAACCAAATTCTTATAAGGACTGGTAACAGAAGCCAATTTTACTTTGAAATCAGAGGAACTACAGATATATTGTCGATTAAACAGAAGACGTTTATCCTCTCGGAACACCTGGTCGTGCTCTATACTGTTAACGTCGGATAACCGTGTAGATCTGTCCTCGTTGGATTTATTTTGGGTTCGAATACTTTCTATTTTTGTATCAGATGCGGCATTATTTCCATGGCATGTCTTCCTCTTTGACAAAGGCGCTACGTTGTAATGATAAAAGTTTCCTGTGTGATTTGATGTCAGGCACTGACAAACTGATTCGTACTCATGCATTTCCTTTGTCTTTATGATAATCTGTTTAATTAATTATTTATAATATTTCTTTCTCTAAGACTTCCTGATACGTTTCTTCTAAATGTATAATTCCTTATATTTCATTCTTTGAAGAATATAAGATTTACAGCTATCGCTTAGGGAGGAACGTGGTAATTGACGAATTATTTTGTCTGCACTACTAGTTATGCGCAGATTTTACTTGTACAATAAATGAATGTTATGTAACTTTCAATTGAATTAAGAATAGCACGTGCTGAAGTCAATCCCGTAATGTGTGGTGTATTCATCAGCCCCTATAAATCATTAATTCAGACGTACTTCTCTGTAATTTCCCAAAGAATATGCAAGGGAACTGAGAAGTGCATACAACTAAAAAATGTAACAATTGTAAAACAAGTGATATCAACTTGATCCAATCACTGTTATTTGCCCGGATGGAAGCGCGCGATGGGCCTAAGAGTGAGAGGACCCCAGAGTACCGTGGAACTTAGCGCGGTCGTGCAGGTGTTTCTCGTACACTTACGGTCGGGGAATCGAACCCCGATCGCCTTGATGAAAGACGAGTGTGTCACCACCCGACCACTGATAAGTATAACGAGATGAATCACTTACATAAACTACGTGAATATTGCTTTGATTCTAATTTTCTATCGACTCGGACATAAAAATACTGAGCTTTCATCCTTATGTTAGTGTTTGCAGTCGGGGCATGTCAATAGTAAACTTAAGTTGTTGTTTTTTTTGTTTTTTTTTTGTAAAGTTCAAGTTTACCAGATTGAAATATAAACTCTCTCTACTCTATCGTAACGTATTGCTAACCCAGACACGTTGTCAGTGTATTGGTGAATTAATTTAACTCTCCAACAGTTCAGAGATGTTTATGAAACAGATAAGTCCATGCATTGATAATCGAATCAATTGCGACACAGACAGGCGCGTAGCAGCCTATACGCAAATACGCAGTTGCGTACACATCAGTTTTAAAAATAAAACACACACACACAACCCCCCCCCCCCCCCCCCCCCAAAATTAAAAAAAAAAAAAAACCTCTGTTATTTATATCAGCTTATCTATACACAAAATATGAATGCTGTCCCTAGGTGATAGTTCTAGCCAAACCCACTAATTGATATAACTAGTCATTACGTGGTAGGGAACGCAATCAATCGGTCGGTTAAAGTGGGACAAAGAAAAATCCGAAGACCTGCTTCTTTGGAAGAAACTTCAGCTCGCCCCGCAGGAACCATCAGCATCAGAAACAAGTCAAAATGGTACACCTGATGTAACAAAGCTCCCTGGTGGTTGTCAGAATTGCAAAATGCTGACGCTAACATTTAAGAGCATTATGCATTTTATATACAAAATTTGCAAGATATATGTATATATGAGAGGTTGAAGTAAATTCTAAATAGCACACAAAACTTGGTTTTGATATCCAACGGTTTACACAAAATATGGGAAAAATGAAAATAAATCCAAGTAATTTCAAAATTAGTTGTCAAATAAAAAAGATGCCAGATATATATACTAATATAGACTAAAAAACTTAATATAGACTGAAAAGTGTTTCGATAAGTTTAAAATGAGCTTTGATACAAAAACGTGAAGTCCTAAACATATCAAACTTAAATTAAAAGAAGAAAAAAAAATCAATAAAATATTTAAATTTGTAACTTTACTCTACTAAATGATTATCAATTTGATTCCAGTATGGCGTCCTCCACCTCTCTTGTCTTGATCAATCAGTCTATTTGGTATTGTACCTTCAAAATAGAGCAAGTTATTTTCTATATTCTCCTAATTTTCTTCTGTTTATCTCTCCTACCATTCCCTTTTACAATACATACTTATTTTGTACAATTCAGATTATCTTTTTTATACTAAACAGATTATACAAAAAATGTATTTTTAGATATGTCTCAAGTACACGTATTTGCTGTTAGACGTACATGTAAAACCATTTCAGGTAAAAGTAGATTTCAATTGATTCCACGAGGAAAATGGGTATCTGAATGAGCGAATAGTGAAAATTGGAGATAATATCTCATTTACATATTTAAATTGCTCATTTAGATATGATTTAAAATTTGGGCATAGTATCATTTAAATTTTTTTCTGGGGTCTGATCTAGCCCACTTTCCTCCATTTGGTGCCATTCCTATAAAGGACTACTTACAACCGGAAACCAGGGTGAAGTCTGATTTACATATTTGTTACTGTTAATCTTAAAATGAATTATAAAACATTAACCAAAAGGATAGGTCCGGAGTTATATATGCGCAAAGAGTACAAAATTCACTATTGGAATTTTCCTCACTACATGACAGTTGGTAAGATGCAGAAATGAATCAATACTTTTAAGGAAATCGTTTGCTTTCAAACGTTAGGTGAACGTTACTATACGTATGCTTAGGAATGTTATTGAATATAATGAAACACAGCTTTCTGAATGCAGATAGACACAGAAATCTAATTTTCAAATGGACAGATTTTGATATTATATATGTACCCTTTGTCTGATCTTCGATGAAATTAGTAAATTAATGTATTTTTAAATCATTAGGTTTGCACACCAACGCTGTCACGAATGTTTTGCCTTATATATCAAGGCTGCTAAATAGTGGGATTAACGTCTTCAAACGAGACCAAGTGTGGTTGTCCTGGATTGTCTGGGTAGTAACAGTTATGTATTGATAATAATTACAATGTTGATTCCATATTACTTTCTAATTATTGAATGACGTTTTTATCTGTAAATATTGAATAAAATTTTATGAAACTTAAAAAAGTCTGGGTAGTAACATGAACACGGTTCCCTGGTAGTTAAGCTTCTGAACTCTGACCTCTATCTGAGAGAGTGTCCTAGGCTCGGCTATAACCGGAACAAGTCCATCAACCCCTATCTGAGTATAATGATAATCGTTATAATTCCAACTTTTACCTTAACTCTAGAACACATGTCGTGCTATGTTATGATCACCGGTACAGTTGAAAGATTCATTTATATTAAATTCATTTCGATTTTACTGGAACTTTTATAACTACAACTGTACTTTTATATATAAATGAATTTTACCTACGCATACCGTCATGAAAACATCGCCCATTGTCGCAATGATCATCCCAAAACGTCGTGTTACGGTAACGCGACTTAAATACAAGGTTGATCTCAGGTTTTTGGTCTTGATTTCTTTCTTTTACAGCCCTTCCCAAAGGAAAAGTATTGCTTTGCCCAATGGACTATGGTTGTGTACGTATGGTTATTGAACACATATTCGGACATTATGTAAACGTGTCCCAAGAGTGTAAAATAAGGTAAAGTCAACGCAAAGTATCATTCTAAATGCTGTGCAAGGTTCGTCGTTTCAAGAAAACAGGACAGAGTAACTATTCGAACATCGTTAAATGACGGACTTAAATTGTCCAAACACTTAACTGTATATCATAATACGGTACTCATTCACACCTCATTTCATTTCTCTGCATACACATACAAAATAACTTGGCTACGCGCATGACAGATATGGCCCATGCTCAGCTAACAGATGTAGGGGAATCGAGTTCCACACAACCTTAATTACCAAAAGACTAATTAACGTGCAGATAAAATGATTTGATAAGAAAACATTACGTCATCCGCTTACCTCGATTTTTGTTACACTTACAGTGTACCCAGCAGGGACCAGAAGAGATAGCTTGCAACTAGCCTGTATAATAAATTTTCAATTTCCAATCTGTTAACTTTCCGTTTCTAGATAGTAACACCCCTGCTTCATCACGATTTCCGTCACAGGTGTCTGCTGCTATTACACAGGCTGACATCAGCATGGCGTCATTGGGAAATATTTGTTTCCTAAGTCGAAGACGCTTACGCTCCTGAAACACACCTGATCATCCCCCCCCCCCCCCCCCCCCCCCCCCCCCCCCCCCCACTGTTTTTTTTGTCAATATTTGTTTTATATGTTTTGCCATCGTTTTATCAATTATGAGTTTGAATAACGCTGACCTTTGCAAATTTGTTCTCTATTTTTGATGTAGATATTACGACGTTTGAATGACGTTTAACAGCAAACAAAATACGTCGTCGTTATTTTACCTGTCTTTCAAGGTTGGAAACTTGAGTCGTGTCGGGACATTTATTATATTTTTTAGAGTCATCTGATTTAAAAAAAAAAAAAAAAAAACATTTAAAATTAATCATTATGTATCATGCTAAAAACATGTTATCTACCTAGAGTAAGTTCGGTCACACTGAACAAATATATACATTCATAAATTTAACTTGACGATAAAAACTAATACTAGTTGTGCGGCCTCTGTATGTTGATTGAGATAAACAGCGTGATATTAATATAAATACCAGCACTATTTCAATATCCTGCCGTACTTATAAATGCTAATTGAAAGTTAAATGGCACGCCTTAACTGTCTTGCAAAAGTTTATGCAGGAATTGTAATGATTTTACAGTCAAAATTTTAATTAAAATGTGAAATGCATTGTTCAGGTTAGCTATACATATCCATTTCATTTTATACGTCATGTCAGATGGTTACCTATTATAAAGTTATGTACATATAGACTGCTATGTAATGTATGAATTATGTATACAAATAGAAGGCTGTATGTAAATTGGATGTTATTTAAGTGTTGAATTTACATGTATGTTCATAGATGAAACATTTTAAGAATTTATCGTGATCAAATCAGGAGAGATGCAAAGAGTGAAACGAATCGTAATTTCAATCAAAATGGCCTTGAAACTAGCACACAACAAGAATGTTGAAGATTTAAAAGCCGTATGAATAGAATGTACAGTGGAAAGGGGGCCCGAAGGCCAACGAGGAAATAGATTGTAACCCGTGTGATCTATCACAGAGAGGACAATTGTTTTCTGCTTAATAAACAATGCCAACCGTGTAAATATAGTTAGATTCGAAATGATGTCATGTCCTTAAAATATGAACCAGGGTAGCAATAATTATACGACATGACATGTTAATGAACACCATTAAAATCATATGCACCAGGAATATTCCCTAATGATATAATTATGGACAATATCATTATCGTTATTGCTCACCACATACACGACTGTGTCGTAAAACACAGGGTTTCTTCCGCGTTTCTTCCGCAAGAAATCATAGCATATCATGAAAATTATTCTGTTCAGAGGTAGTCCGTTGATATCGAATCTAAAGCGACACCGATCCTAGGAGAAGCTTGGATGTTGTCATTTTATCTCTCTTACGGTGTAGTATTATTACTATTGTATATTACACATGTAAGTCTGCTTCCAGGTCCAGCTAGGAAGGTTGAGGTCAGTATTTTCTTGTTGAATAAGTAAAAGAAAACTATCTTTTCTAATCCCGTTATGTTAGGTTCTTTAATGAGATCAACTTATATAATAGCTATTCTCGTGTTTTCGTCTTCAGGGTATCTCATATTGCCCGCTGTATTGTAATTCACGTGCACATGAATTTAATATTTCACGCCAATTTTCGCCTTACTTGAAATAATAGATTTCATAGTAAGTAACGTCACATCGAATTCATTTCAGTTTGAAATTCGTTATGATCCATGTAATATAAGAAACTGGAAAATGTTTAGAAAGACATATCAAGTTTTAGTCAGAACGAGGATGTCCCCAAGGTCACCTTCTGTATCATCTACTTGTAGTGAAAATTCTTGGAAACAAATGACTATTTACACCTATAATACCTATAAGTGTAGTTGCAGTGTTAAATATGACATTTGTTGAATAATCATTATAGAAACTACATCATACAGATGGTTCGTTCTTTAGTTACTGTATGGCTGTTAAATTTCGTGGTGGTTATGCTTCGCTGTTGTCCTAGTCCGACCCAGTTTGACGGTGTTACATTTTGCGCAACTACACCTCTTGTAAGCATTTTCAAGTAGACACTTTTATACATTTAAGAGGCGAACATAACTACCCTGAGAATATTTATGAACAAAATATTGTAGTGTTTACTTGAGAATGCTTACTATACCATAATGTGACACATTTGATCACCTCACAAGGACAACATCGGTATGAAATGACAGCTAGAATCGAGAAGTGAACCTTTAAACAAAGACAACTTCTGGATCAAAGTATTAAAACTCTTACCCGAAGCTGTACGGTATGTTTCCATTTCCCTTTTGCATGTTTACAGTTAATATAGTGGTCATAGATGCCCACTATGTTTCGATACTCCAGGATTTGTACCTAATATCTTAATTTCCCTAATACACACATATATTGGAGAAGACCAATGTTTTACGGTCTACACCATTGTCACGATATTCTGTCTAACTTTGTGATGTAGAGTTAGATCTGGTCATGGTCCGTTATATTTTTTTTCTATTTTCGCATTTTTGGTATATGTCATGACCCGGATTTGATTTACAGAAGCAAAAACCGCTTAACATCTCGGAACGCATGGTCTTGTTCTCATTTTACTTTCTCATTGGGCTACGTGTAAATTCATTTTTTGATCATATTTTGGTTTGGTTTTATTCATTTTGAGTTCAAGGTTCACATATCGGTACATTTTCTTCATTTTGAGACTGTCAGTCCTGGCGACAAGAACCTAGTACCGATTCCATCAATGTTATTTCTTTAACAACTGATGTTACGAAGTCATAACACCGCCTGTATTTTGTAATTATAACTCTATGAAGCATCATTTTCAACACACGTTATTACATAAACGTATGTGTTTATTTTTATATATTCCAGTACTCTTTTCCCCTAGCTGCTTGTGCTAGCTCGGTATTTCAAGACAAACATTTCTTTAACCGAGATAAAATAATTTCAACTTCAAAAGACGTTACGACCAGCACTAGTAATCACGTAATTGAACATCAGACTTACAGCACGTCCATATGCGCGTGTCAGTAGTGCACTCAACAGACACGACAAACAGGGACAAACAACCGTCTACGGATTCCGATACTGTCAGTATCCACGACGGAGCCGGCTTTGTGTGTTGATTGTATAGGAAACTCGACAACAGAACAGCGAGGTCCTCAATCTACGTCGTGTTGCGTCTCCATACGCCCCGTCTAATTGCTGTAGCGGTATGCTGTGGTGAAGGCACTTTAAATGAATAAGACTTTCTAAATCTAACGATGTTTCTGACGGACAAAATTCTTATTGACATTATCGTGAAAGCCTATCTCGTCTGTATATATATATATGAGGAACCCCACTGTACTGCCCCCCCCCCCCCCCCACTGTACTGCCCCCCCCCCCCCACTGTACTCCCCCCCACTGTACTGCCCCCCCCCCCATTGTACTGCCCCCCATTGTACTGCCCCCCCCACTGTACTGCCCCCCCACTGTACTGCCCCCCCACTGTACTGCCCCCCCATTGTACTGCCCCCCCCCCCCCCCATTAAAGCATTTTCTGTCTGAGATGGTCACAATAAAGTAATCGTATCAGTATTTTCATAATTAAGATTTACTTCTATAATTCCTTGCTGAACGAAACATTTTTAATATCACTTAATTAAGCCGAGCACGATCTATAGCAAACGATGCCATATGAGGCAGTATTAGACATTACGGTGATCTGTAATTTAAAAAAAAAAATATATATATATATATATATCACAGTTCAGAACAGTAACTGTAATATATTTCGTCAATACACAACCTGAACGTATGAATGTGTATATAGGAGATAGGATGTGTCTGACTGCTGTGACACAGATTCACTGTTGTAATTGATGTATGATGAGTGAAAACCCTCCTGCGAGTGGTCAAAGAGTGCAAATTCGGATGACTATTTAGTGAATAAAAAAACTGATGTCACTGGGAAGTCCTTCTGTAAAGTTCAAATATGAAATAAAGGTTAAAGTGTACACTGAATTATAAAAATAATAATAACACGAGTGCCAATTGATATGTTTTGAGCCAGGGTGCGTCCATTGTTTCGATTGTTGTTTGGCCTCTGGGGTAAAATGATGGATCCATGTTTCATCCATAGTGACAAATCTCTGAATAAAGTTGACAGAATCTTCCTCAAAAAGGTTTAGATTAGCACCCGATAATGTGCACCTGGTGTGTTTCTGATCAACTGTCAGAAGTCTTGGTACCCATCGGGCCGAAAGCTTTCTCATTGCAAGGTCCTCGGTCAGAATGGAATGTACTGTACCTGTGTAATGCCACCTCTACAGGCTATATATCTTTCTTTGACTCGTCTGTCGGTCATAACAATATCATGAACTTTATTAACCATTTCCGGGATTGCAACATTGACAGGCCTTCTAGGACGGGGGGTCATCCTCAAGGCTCTGTCGGCCGTGCTTAAACCGCCACCCAACTTTTCACTGTAGCCTATGAAGGGACATCTTTCCCTAGTGTTGCTACCATATCATTATGGATATCCTTAGGTTTTAAACTTTTAATGCAAATATTGGATCACTGCTCTTTCACCGATTTCGTCCATTTTGCAAAAGCCGCTTGTCTTGTTTACTTTAGAGTGCTACCTCGTCGATATAAGCTAACCAAATGAGACCAGTCCTTGGGTACACGACCCTATATAGTCAGAGAATAGTAGGACTTAAAAGAACATCCTTGAGTACCTCCTTGAATATGAGGCACACAACATATCAATCGTTCCGCGTAGTATTGATTCGTTTTGATTGTCCCTTCTCCTTTTCATACCTTTTGGCATATACATGATGATTATAATTTTATATATAAAAGGAACTTACAAGTTACTAGAATGTCACAGGTAAACATTTATTCATTGTGATGTTATTATTAATCATTCTTGCATTGACATTAGCATAAATATTGATGTTATAAGCGCTTAACATGAAAAGATGACGACGCCTTTTGTATCGTCGTTTTTGATTGGCTGATACAGTGGCGTACACAGGCAATATTCTTTCACGTGAAATTCACGTGAAGAAATATTGCCTGTGTAATGGTTTGTGAGAGAAAAGAGTTCATTAATAAAAGAAGATTTCCCCAGGGATTATGTAGAGTAAATTAAAAGATAATTATTAACTTCTATATATTTTTCTATGTTGTGGAGCACTAACAAAAAAATGTACTCTCATCATTAACCGCTCTGCGCTAAACTACGATGTTGATATTGTTGTTTGTCTGTTGAACTTGTGTAACAGTTCCATGTTATAGTCTGTATGTGATCGTTTGTAATTTACCTGTGTCTTGATAAAGGGGAGGATTGCCTCGAAAATTCGACAATTTACTAGTCTGTACTGTCGCTCATTCAACATGATCAAATATCCATCACATAAATTATATATTCAAGCTGATAATTATAATCCCATTGTGATTTTTTAGCTATCCCTGCTGGATGTGTTAAATTGTCACTTTAATCACACAGATTATCTGTTAGCTATTACTGCTGGCTATGTTAAACTGTCACGTTTGTCACACAGATTATCTGTTTGCTCTTCCTGCAGGCTATGTTAAACTGTCACGTTTGTCACACAGATTATCTGTTTGCTCTTCCTGCAGGCTATGTTAAACTGTCACGTTTGTCACACAGATTATCTGTTTGCTATTCCTGCAGGCTATGTTAAACTGTCACGTTTGTCACACAGATTATCTGTTAGCTATTCCTGCAGGTTATGTTAAACTGTCACGTTTGTCACACAGATTATCTGTTTGCTATTCCTGCAGGCTATGTTAAACTGTCACGTTTGTCACACAGATTATCTGTTTGCTATTCCTGCTGGCTATGTTAAACTGTCATGTTTGTCACACAGATTATCTGTTAGCTATTCCTGCAGGCTATGTTAAACTGTCACGTTTGTCACACAGATTATCTGTTAGCTATTCCTGCAGGCTATGTTAAACTGTCACGTTTGTCACACAGATTATCTGTTTGCTATTCCTGCAGGCTATGTTAAACTGTCACGTTTGTCACACAGATTATCTGTTTGCTATTCCTGCTGGCTATGTTAAACTGTCACGTTTGTCACACAGATTATCTGTTAGCTATTCCTGCAGGCTATGTTAAACTGTCACGTTTGTCACACAGATTATCTGTTAGCTATTCCTGCAGGCTATGTTAAACTGTCACGTTTGTCACACAGATTATCTGTTTGCTATTCCTGCTGGCTATGTTAAACTGTCACGATTGTCACACAGATTATCTGTTAGCTATTTATGCAGGCTATGTTAAACTGTCACGTTTGTCACACAGATTATCTGTTAGCTATTCCTGCAGGCTATGTTAAACTGTCACGTTTGTCACACAGATTATCTGTTTGCTATTCCTGCTGGCTATGTTAAACTGTCACGTTTGTCACACAGATTATCTGTTAGCTATTCCTGCAGGCTATGTTAAACTGTCACGTTTGTCACACAGATTATCTGTTTGCTATTCCTGCTGGCTATGTTAAACTGTCACGTTTGTCACACAGATTATCTGTTAGCTATTCCTGCAGGCTATGTTAAACTGTCACGTTTGTCACACAGATTATCTGTTAGCTATTCCTGCAGGCTATGTTAAACTGTCACGTTTGTCACACAGATTATCTGTTTGCTATTCCTGCTGGCTATGTTAAACTGTCACGTTTGTCACACAGATTATCTGTTAGCTATTCCTGCAGGCTATGTTAAACTGTCACGTTTGTCACACAGATTATCTGTTAGCTATTTCTGCAGGCTATGTTAAACTGTCACGTTTGTCACACAGATTATCTGTTAGCTATTCCTGCAGGCTATGTTAAACTGTCACGTTTGTCACACAGATTATCTGTTAGCTATTCCTGCAGGCTATGTTAAACTGTCACGTTTGTCACACAGATTATCTGTTAGCTATTCCTGCTGGCTATGTTAAACTGTCACGTTTGTCACACAGATTATCTGTTAGCTATTCCTGCAGGCTATGTTAAACTGTCACGTTTGTCACACAGATTATCTGTTAGCTATTCCTGCAGGCTATGTTAAACTGTCACGTTTGTCACACAGATTATCTGTTTGCTATTCCTGCTGGCTATGTTAAACTGTCACGTTTGTCACACAGATTATCTGTTAGCTATTCCTGCAGGCTATGTTAAACTGTCACGTTTGTCACACAGATTATCTGTTAGCTATTTCTGCAGGCTATGTTAAACTGTCACGTTTGTCACACAGATTATCTGTTAGCTATTCCTGCAGGCTATGTTAAACTGTCACGTTTGTCACACAGATTATCTGTTAGCTATTCCTGCAGGCTATGTTAAACTGTCACGTTTGTCACACAGATTATCTGTTTGCTATTCCTGCAGGCTATGTTAAACTGTCACGTTTGTTACACAGATTATTTGTTAGCTATCCGTTTTGGCTATGTTATAAGCAAATGCCAATTTCAGCTCTTGAAATTATGAGCATGAAACTTTGATTGTAAGAATTTTAAGGTAAATGCGATCGACATAGTAAATAAGTATTCTTATTGTTTAAATCCAACCGCATTATCCACTAAAGGTGCAATTTAAAGACTTTGCAAGGCCTTTGTCACCTTTTCTGATAAGATTTTACCATCAACTTCGTACGAAAACAAGCGAAGACCGACACACCGTTTGTTCTACCAAAAATCTCGGAATATCTTATCGGACTCATCGAGGATGTTTTCAATCAGTAATCCAATTATTTTCACAATTTCATCCTTTATGTCGATATGATTACCTAACAAGGAAGCATAAGAAGTGAACAAAATATTCTCTGAAGAGAATGTGATGTGAAAAAACAACTTTCCCACAGGTTTACCAATCTTCCATCTCATTGTACTCCCGTGTTGTAAGTCAAGCTGAAAATACTCCACGTCCATCATGCAATATTCGGATAACAAAAGAGACATTGAAACCAAAGTAATGACGTCACGATGGAATTTATTTATGCTTTCCATCATAGTAAAACATCAAATTTTCTGACATTCTAACTATAAACATTTCCTTAATAAAAGAAACAGCCTTCACGCCTCAGTTACATTATCTGTTTAACAGACTATAACCTTTGAAATATGATGTCCAGTATAGACAACATCAATAATGTTTTTGTGACTCTTTATATCTTCTCAAAAGATCTGAGCATGATGTGTGTGAAACGTTGTTTGATATCAGAGCTTAATACACAACTTGAGAAACGCTATACTGATGACTCCATTGCCTTGTAATATTGATATCCTTCGGTAGATTTATCTGATGACTCCATTGCCGTGTAATATTGATATCCTTCGGTAGATTTATTGTCGACAACGTAATCTTATTGTAAATAATACTTTTTTGTGCGATAGGAAGATAGACGTAATCGGTTCTTAGACATGCTCAGTAGTTCATTTATCACCTATATTTTGAGAAAGTGAAGCTTCCTGGAAATAACTTAGCACTCTATAAGACGATGTCTTTGATAAAATGGAATACGCTTGCTTTCCCGGAACACATTGTCTGTCCGGCAAAAATCTTGATGTTATAGTATCAACAGCAATTTTCGTCCAGACAGTGGTATTAACACATGCATTCATTAACACTCATGACAATGACAGGCAGGATTAACCATATGATAAAAATAGAATTGCAACATTTTGCATTATCTTTACTTTGTCACTCAAAAGCTCGAAAAACTAAAACAATGAAAAATATGTATCTTAAATCTTATATGAAACGAAAATCGTGACAGGTCTGCTATTTCTGCAGCATCTTATAGACAATAGATGTCAGAAAACGGTACTTAATTTAAGGTGTGTCGATAGGGTGTATTGCAATGGCCATAAATCTAACATATAGAGGGTTTGAAAGGTTGATGGTAGTGTTTTATGCGAAACATCTTAGTGGCCATAATTCCTGAAATAGGTTTTATATTGATTCGTGTGTTTATGGAGAATATGTTTTTGCTTTCAAAAGTATCGGTGCCTTTAATGTATCTTTAATATGCGTCACATGAATGTTATCCATACCAGTAATACCGTCACCGTATATTGATGGCCTCGTTAGTGTACGATGTCGTTCTAGGAAGACTTATGAATATAAACTCTGGTTCCAAAGTCATTGTGTTATATTGCTTACATTATACACCAATGGATTCACAGTCGTTGACGCACACATGTTCATATATGCGTAAAATGCTTATGCCACCATACTTTCTAAAGGAATATACAAAATATTATCATTTATATATTATAATAAAGGTAAAACGATGACGAAGACGTGAATTTATCTGTATTTACGTATTACGTATTTTTTATTATGGTTTTGTTCACTTATCAGTATTGTCTTATTATACCCAGATACAATTTACACTGTTAAACAATAACTTTATTTTTGCCTAGAACAGGCATTTCATTGTCTTAACAAATATCGGTCCACAACGTAAACATGACGTTGCTTTTGATTGGCTGATATAGCCGCGTAATAATTTCTTAGAGAAAATAGTCCATCAATAAAAGTAGATGTTCACAGTAATCGTGTATATTACATTAAACTATAAGGATTTACTTGAATATATTTCTATGTTATGGAGCGGTAACACGAAAAGTGGAATTGAACTCTCTTCATTCAACAGAATCTCACTCACCAAAAACTGTTTCTAAGAGATTCATCTCTGTTTGAAATTGAATTACATTGAGAGATGTGTTCCGTCTGAATTTGCTTTCTGCCTTTTCATAGGATCACCTGTTTAATCTTTTATAACGTTCCAAATAGTTTGAACAGATGGTCCGGGGTTATTATATACGAAATGACTAACACTAGTTGATAATGTTTGAAGATCACTAGACATAATATCTATGATGTTTAAGTAAAATGGTGTCTCCCGTCGTTGCTCTAGCACCAACACTCAGCGATTCAAGGTAATAAACCAAAATGTTTAACACCTACTGATTGTAGAAATGCAAAAGAATTGATGGCTTTATTGATTTTTGTTTTCACTTTTGATGTCCATACTCCATATTAGATATAAGAAATAAGCTTTGATTTGTTTGTGTATGATATCTAAGTTAAGTTAGTCATACATACATGTACTCATCACAATGGATGTTCCTGTCGCGTTCTGTCTTATCAGCTCACACTGTCACTCTCAAGACAGTCTTATTCGAGGAGACAAAACATATTATACAAAGTTGAGTCATAACAAAAACAAGCTGACTATACATTTAAAAACATAGAGATGAATTTTATGTTGTTATTTAGCATTTAATGCGTGCATGTAAGATTCGCATATCATACTTAATATATTCCTGGATACATACGACAGCATATTGACATATACGTTAACGAGATAACGTCATAGATCTATAATCTGTCTGTAAGGTTATTTCAAAGATAAAATAAGAACGCGGTGAAATTTTAGGCGTTGTGGTGTAGACATCTATATAGTGGTGATATCTATTTGTAGTGTTATTCCAGACGTCTTTGACATGCTAGAATATCTCTACGGAATCTACTGCGTTCGACAGTCCTTGAAAAGTATTTAAATGTATTGTATTTGCTTTCAATTAGCTTTATATGTTTTCTGTATACTGTACCACCTCACCATCATCATTTTACAATCATTCGTACGCATGGTATAACGACGTTTGTAATTAGCAAATGAACCTGTTTAATTATCCCATTCATTTTCTTATCAGTTGTATGCAGAGTGGTGTTATTTCTATTTAAACTTTAGTTTGTCTGTGTAGTCGTGTGTGTGTTTGTCTCAACCAGAATCAAGGATATTAACAGGAAATAAAACACACCAATGCCTCACAAAGCAACTCGGAAAACAGCTATTTCGGAGAAACAGCGTTTCCGTGCTGTCTTTTTACGACGAAATAATCCACTTGATCAGTTAAGGAAACTACTAAATGTGTAGCAATCATTAAGTGGAAGGCGTTTCATGAATTCTTCTATCACTGCAATTGATTTTAAGTAAAACGTAACTATTAAGAGTTTGGTTTACCTAATAGTAATGCCGTGATGGATTTAATTGATCTAACGCACTCCAATCAGGATATCCTTGCTGATAGTCGGCTTTAACAGGCTGATGTCGATAAAAACACTATATTCTCAATATCGGCTTATATTGTTAAAATTGTCAATTTTTGGCATTAAATGAGGCAGGTTGAGCGTAGGTTTTGCTTCGTTTCTTCACCTGCTTTTTATTTTACTTACTATTAACGAAAATTACTACCCTTTCTTTATTGTAATATTTGTTAATGAACACTTTTGATTTTTAGGCCACCTGAGACAAAGTCTCAAGTGACCTATTCTAATCCCCTTTTGTCCGTCGTCGTGCGTCGTGCGTCGTCCGTCGTCCGTCGTGCGTCGTGCGTCGTCCGTCCGTAAACAATTTACATTTTCGACTTCTTCTCCAAAACCCCTAAACCAAATTCCATGAAATTTGGCAGGAAGCTTCTATGGCTAAAGGTCAACCAAAATTGTAAATTATATGGTCCCCACCCCCCAGGGGCCTGAGGGACGGGGCTAAAAAGGGTCAAATTGACTAAAACTTCAAAAATCTTCTTCTCTACTCTCAGATATGGTGGAATCAAACACTCTTCGTAGATGGAAGGGTCTTAAGGTGCTTTACCAAAATTGTAAATTTCATGACCCTGGGGTCTCACGATTGCCCCTGGGGAGGGGGTAAACTTTACTATAGTTAATATAGGAAAATCACATTTTTGACTTTTATTTGTTTTATTTCTATTGGAATTCATTCTAATTTGGTAAACATTGTCAGCATGGGATGACAGTTTGATGCCATGCACATGTTGGCCCTGACTGACCCCCAGGGGCTGATGGGCGGGCTAAAAAGGGCCAAATTGACTGAAATTTCAAAAATCTTCTTCTCAAGACCAAAATAAGGTGGAATCAAATACTCTTTATAGTTAGAAGGGTCTTAAGGTGCTTTACTAAAATTGTGAATTTCATGACCCTGGGGTCTCAAGTTTGCCCCTTGGGAGGGGGTAAACTTTACTATAGTTTATATAGGATAATCACATTTTTTACTATAATTTGTTTGAATTCTATTGGAATTTATTCTCACTTAGTTAACATTATCACCTTGTGAAGGCATTTTGATGGTATACAGATGTTGGCCCTGACTGACCCCCAGGGGCTAATGGGCGGGGTTAAAAAGGGCCAAATTGACTGAAATTTAAAAAATCTTCTTCTCAAGACGGAAATAAGTTGGAATCAAATACTCTTTATAGTTAGAAGCATCTTAAAGTGCTTTACTAAAATTTTGAATTTCATTACCCTGAGGTCTCAAGTTTGCCCCTGGGGAGGGGGTATACTTTACTATAGTTTATATAGGGAAATCACATTTTTCACTATAATTTGTTTGATTTCTATTGGAATTCATTCTAACTTGGTTAACATTATCAGCTTGGGATGGCAGTTTGAGGGTATGCACATGTTGGCCCTGACTGACCCCTAGGGGCTAATGGGCGGGGCTAAAAAGGGTCAAATTGACTGAAATTTCAAAAATCTTCTTTTCAGACCGAAATAAGATAGAATCAAATACTGTTTATAGATGGAAGGGTCTTAAGGCGCTTTACTAAAATTGTGAATTTCATGACCCTGGGGTCACACATTTACCCCTGGGGAGGGGGTAAATTTTACTATAGTTTATATAGGGAAATCACATTTTTGACTGATTTGTTTGATTTCTATTGGAATTCATTCTAACTTGGTTAACATTTTCAGCATGGGATGAAAGTTTGATAATATGCACATGTTGGCCCTGACTGACCCCTAGGGGCTTATGGGCGGGGCAAAAATGGTCAATTAAATTAACCGAAATATTTCAAATCTCAGGTGACCGTTAAGGCCCATGGGCCTCTTGTTATTTTACTTACTATTAACGAAAATTATTTACATAGTTCATATTTATAAATGCTATTTCTTCTATGTATTGAACAACCTTTTGAGATTTCCGGATATCGAACTCTGCTGGTAAATTTTTAGTCCCCGAGCTTTTTCGTTACCCTGCATGCCAACATATTTCAAAGGTTATAGTCTGTTAAACAGATAATGTAACTGAGGCGTGAAGGTTGTTGCTTTTATTAAGGAAATGTTTAAAGTTAGAATATCAGAAAATTTGATGTTTTACTATGATGGAAACAGTTTAACCAGTTTAGAATTTACACACGAAGTTCAAGTTCTTTTTAAAATATCTAATCTGCAATTGTATGAATTGTTTTTCTACCCTTTCTTTATTGTAATATTTGTTAATGAACACTTTTGATTTTTAGGTCACCTGAGACAAAGTCTCAAGTGACCTATTCTAATCCCCTTTTGTCCGTCGTCGTGCGTCGTGCGTCGTGCGTCGTCCGTCCGTAAACAATTTACATTTTCGACTTCTTCTCCAAAACCCCTAAACCAAATTCCATGTAATTTAGCAGGAAGCTTCTATGTCTAAAGGTCAACCAAAATTGTAAATTATATGGTCCCCACCCCCCAGGGGCCTGAGGGGCGGGGCTAAAAAGGGTCAAATTGACTAAAAATTCAAAAATCTTCTTCTCTACTCTCAGATATGGTGGAATCAAACACTCTTCATAGATGGAAGGGTCTTAAGGTGCTTTACCAAAATTGTAAATTTCATGACCCAGGGGTCTCACGTTTGCCCCTGGGGAGGGGGTAAACTTTACTATAGTTTATATAGGGAAATCACATTTTTGACTTTCATTTGTTTGATTTGTATTGGAATTCATTCTAATTTGGTAAACATTGTCAGCATGGGATGACAGTTTGATGGCATACACATGTTGGCCCTGACTGACCCCCAGGGGCTGATGGGTAGGGCTAAAAAGGGCCAAATTGACTGAAATTTCAAAAATCTTCTTCTCAAGACCAAAATAAGGTGAAATCAAATACTCTTTATAGTTGGAAGGGTCTTAAGGTGCTTTACTAAAATTGTGAATTTCATGACCCTGGAGTCTCAAGTTTGCCCCTGGGGAGGGGGTAAACTTTACTATAGTTTATATTGGGAAATCACATTTTTGACTTTTATTTGTTTTATTTCTATTGGAATTCAATCTAATTTGGTAAACATTGTCAGCATGGGATGACAGTTTGATGGCATGCACATGTTGGCCCTGACTGACCCCCAGGGGCTGATGGGTAGGGCTAAAAAGGGCCAAATTGACTGAAATTTCAAAAATCTTCTTCTCAAGACCAAAATAAGGTGAAATCAAATACTCTTTATAGTTGGAAGGGTCTTAAGGTGCTTTACTAAAATTGTGAATTTCATGACCCTGGGGTCTCACGTTTGCCCCTGGGGAGGGGGTAAACTTTACTATAGTTTATATAGGGAAATCACATTTTTGACTTTTATTTGTTTGATTTGTATTGGAATTCATTCTAATTTGGTAAACATTGTCAGCATGGGATGACAGTTTGATGGCATACACATGTTGGCCCTGACTGACCCCCAGGGGCTGATGGGTAGGGCTAAAAAGGGCCAAATTGACTGAAATTTCAAAAATCTTCTTCTCAAGACCAAAATAAGGTGAAATCAAATACTCTTTATAGTTGGAAGGGTCTTAAGGTGCTTTACTAAAATTGTGAATTTCATGACCCTGGGGTCTCAAGTTTGCCCCTGGGGAGGGGTTAAATGTAACTAAAGTTTATATTGGGAAATTTGTTTGAATTCTATTGGAATTCATTCTAACTTGGTTAACATTATCACCTTGTGAAGGCATTTTGATGGTATACACATGTTTGCCCTGACTGACCCCCAGGGGCTAATGGGCGGGGCTAAAAAGGGCCAAATTGACTGAAATTTTAAAAATCTTCTTCTCAAGACGGAAATAAGTTGGAATCAAATACTCTTTGTAGTTGGAAGCATCTTAAAGTGCTTTACTAAAATTTTGAATTTCATGACCCTGGGGTCTCAAGTTTGCCCCTGGGGAGGGGGTAAACTTTACTATAGTTTATATAGGGAAATCACATTTTTTACTGTAATTTGTTTGATTTCTATTGGAATTCATTCTAACTTGGTTAACATTATCAGCTTGGGATGGCAGTTTGAGGGTATGCACATGTTGGCCCTGACTGACCCCTAGGGGCTAATGGGCGGGGCTAAAAAGGGTCAAATTGACTGAAATTTCAAAAATCTTCTTTTCAGACCGAAATAAGATAGAATCAAATACTGTTTATAGATGGAAGGGTCTTAAGGCGCTTTACTAAAATTGTGAATTTCATGACCCTGGGGTCACACATTTACCCCTGGGGAGGGGGTAAATTTTACTATAGTTTATATAGGGAAATCACGTTTTTGAATGATTTGTTTGATTTCTATTGGAATTCATTCTAACTTGGTAAACATTTTCAGCATGGGATGAAAGTTTGATAATATGCACATGTTGGCCCTGACTGACCCCTAGGGGCTTATGGGCGGGGCCAAAAATGGTCAATTTAATTAACTGAAATATTTCAAATCTCAGGTGACCGTTAAGGCCCATGGGCCTCTTGTTCTAACTTCCGTTCAGGTTTTCCTACATTTTTGCCTCTAGCATACCAGACGGTCCTAGAACGACGAAACAGCTATTAAGTTCAGTTTTATACATCAATGTACAATATTGAAACCCCCAGTCTGTGATCTGTTTTGGGTACTGACATTTCGAAAAACGGGAAACGCACCTGGTGACGTCGGAGCGTTCTAAAAATAATTCATGTGAACTTCGATTGACAATTTTCCTTTGAAACACACTTCGACATTCTTCTTTAGATACAAGCATAAGTGGATCTTCTGAATGTTTAACACTTGAACAAACTGCTTGTTTGGTTATCTGATTTGGGAACTGCCACCTTATATCAATTGTTTGTTATTTGATGAAACGCTAAATCTATATTGCCATTGGCTTATGTGTCGTTTCAACAATCATTCAGCAAATTAATATCTTTAATTTACAAAAGAGTTTTCTACAGTTTAGTTTTGAAATTGCCGCTGCTTTTACTTAATTCGGAAATTAAATAGGTCTGCTACCTCAACAAGAGTTCGGACTCAGATTTCGGACAATGTCCCTGCTGGTAGGCAGGGATTAGCTCATAAAAAGATAAAAGACTTTTTGAGTAATGTATGGTATGAATCATAAAACCAATGGAGAGAATACATCAAGGAGTGATATTTTGTACCAAACAAGAACAATAACTCGTTTAAAGTGTTAATGTGATATTTTTAGGCATCATCCTATTTATTTAAAAAAAAAACAATGGATAGGATACAACGATGGCGTGATACTTTTCGCTTCCTAGAACAGTCGATCAACCGATTTCGGTTTCTGTACTTTCTGAAACTGATTTATTATTGCATTACATCAAGATACTTAGCTGAAGGGCGTTGTCGTTATCAAGACAATGTATTACGTATTTTTATGTATTGGAGACATAAGAAATATCGCTAGTTTTAATCAGATAGCAACAGTCATGATAAATGATATGGGTGTCTTATCTATGACAAGTCATAGAATGGCGAGGCAGCTGTATGTAGCTGTATGATTTATTTTGACTCTACTGTGTTTTGAAAGGTGCTAATGTCTTTTGTACAATCCGTCCAAGTGTACCTAATTATTCCTGACAAATGGGGACAACATGTAATATCTATAGTTTGGTGATAACCTTCGCTTACCTAGCATATGTCTTCTGTACTTTAATAGTGAGAATATATCAATGACTTCAGTCAATATAAACTGTCGTCATCTTACTTGACGTGACGCAGGCAAGTATCCATTTTAGCTGATAAGATTTCCTTTGTCCTGAAGACAAACATGGTGGTGTATATGACCTAAAATAATTTTGATTATGGTGTTTTGTCCAATCACTTTAATGGCGACAAACTTTTTATCGCGTTTGCAGGTACAGACGCTGGTTATTGAGATTCGACAAAATATAAACAATGCATAAAATTGCCATACACAGCCTTGATATATAAGGTAATAAGACTGGGTTTTATCAAGGATAAGCGTATTTTGCTTAACAAAAACCATGAAACGATTACCTTTCACAGACATATGGGCTGTACAATACAATTTTTTCATTGTGAGTATTATGAGGATTTCTTTCCGCAAACAACTGTAATCTGTAATGTTCGGTTTTATTCATTAGTTACAATTCTGTATCTATTACTTAACTCATATTCTTTTTTTCTAATTCATATTTAAAGATGTATTTTTGTATTTTATATATGATACAAAACATACGCATATATAAAACAGAAGTTGGTAGTACAAAAGTTCTTCACCAATTGAAAAAAAAATGATATAATTTGAATTTGTTCTAACAAATGTTTATTAATTTGGTCTCCGTGTTCCACGTACTTTGTTATAATGTTTAGAGGCCTGACATCGGATTTCCAAACAATGCTCTCTTTTATCATTCTCCATGCATTCATTCCCTCATCCGCATTTCTACTTACTTATTTATTCATTCATTGATTTTTACTTTTGAATGGGAATATTTATGTATCTACACATGTATGATTAATTAAATAGTAGTGCCAGTATCTACTATACCATGATAATAATTGACATGATATATAATGTACATTATATTCGGTTACTAGTATACCCCTTGGATTGTACATAGGACACAGAGGACAATAACAACACATTGTATCTACATCATAACGAAACCGTATTTCTGACTCAAAATCAATCAAACGATCGCAAAATCCGAACAAAGGCAGCTTGGCATGGAGACTGTTTCGGAGAATTAGATACAGTGCAGCTAAAATGACCATTCTAGTTTAAATATATATTCAGGTTTTATTAGAATACAATGCCCTTGCAGATCATGAATAAGGGGAAATACCACTGATTGTACTGCATGTCAAGAGGCGACTAATGTGGGAATCTCCTTCATAATTCGTTATGGCTTTTCATGTACCAAGCTTGGGGAAATAAATGCAACCAAGAGTTATCTGCGGTAGGTACATTTTCTCTACAGTAGTACTACATGATTCATTCTTGACTCTTTGAGCAAAACTTCTTATCACAAATGACTGTATTATTTAAAGTCCACCCAAATGACGATCAAGGTTAGGGATTTTGCCCCCTGATGGAGAGAAACCAAGGTCAATAAAAATTCAAGATGCTGCTTGTCTTAAAGAAAGTGGTACGGACTTGAACATTCCTTGTTAGTATAATGTGTCCGGAGGTGGTGTTTTGTATTATGTCGTGTTAATGTAGACCGTTTTAGTGTAAAGACATAATCGACGTGTCTATCAGTGATCATGATATCCTCGGACTCCTCGGACGTGTCTATCAGTGATCATGATATCCCCGGACTCCTCGGACGTGTCTATCAGTGATCATGATATCCTCGGACTCCTCGGACGTGTCTATCAGTGATCATGATATCCCCGGACTCCTCGGACGTGTCTATCAGTGATCATGATATCCTCGGACTCGTCTTCTCACACCTTATCTAGGCAATAAGAGGATGCTAAACCTTAACAAATAACAAAAAAAATCGAATGTGGAAAGATGAAAAAACAAACAAAACAATACAAAAAACAATTAAAGATAATAATTCCTATGTAGAAAGATTAAAATAACAACAGTTAAAACAATATAAAACTAAATAAACACAATAATTCCACTGTGGAAAGATGAAAAACAGACAAAACAATACCAAAAAAACAACAATAAAAGATAATAATTCCTATGTAGAAAGATTTAAATAACAACTGATAAAACAACATAAAACTAAATAGACACAATAAGTCCACTGTAGGAGGCTGCAAAACCATAGTCCAGACAAAACAGTACCAGGGTACATTTTAATGTAAAGTACATGTTTTAGCAAAGTCCGTATAGTACAAATGCGACAAGTTTTATCACACTTGGGAATAAATCCATTTAGGTTAAACCTCTTGGATGTTTTTTAATCAATTTGAATCGATGTAGAAATCGATATATTAGAGTATAATATAACTTATCCGAGTGGCCCTCCGGAGACAAATCAAACGGTGTCATCTTCTGTGATCTCTTGCTTCCAATCCAATCCTCTCGCTACAGTCATCCGGGGATTAACATCGCCTTATACTGTTGATCTATAGCGGCTCGATATGTGTAAAACCTCATCATTATCTGTGTTCGGCCTCGTAAATAATACACGCTTTCAATGTGGACTATGATGTACGCGTTTGTTCACACAAGTCTCCCCAAGACCCTTCATCGAATACATCAACACAATATGTATATGTATATGTATGTATGTACGTACGTACGTACGTACGTATGTACGTGTGTATGTATGTTATAACAAGGTATGTGCTGTTGTTTCTTTCGTAGTTTTTAATTTGTACTTGTAATTATTTTATATAAAAATGTACATGTTCAACAGCTCTTCATAAGTTTTATTCCTTATTCTTTTTATAAAAGAAGGTTGTTAATTGTTGTTAATTAATAATATTATTTTAAAATGAAAACAACTAGCTACCGACAGTTAAATAAACTACAGCTAATTAGAGTTGTTGAACATGTTTAGGTTAGTAAATCCTTTTCTTCCATGGTTGAAGAAAATAATCGATTATTCACGTTACAAATAAAAAATTTTCATCAAATATTGTCGTTTTTATTTTAAAGTTACACTATAAATTAATTAACCAGGGTGTCCATGACGGTTATACTGATCCGGAAGGCATATTGACTGGTTGTGTTACTCTACATGTACTTTCTCTACGGCCTCTGTGTATCTCGGGCCATATTGTAATATCTGTGAGTTGTTGGAATCACAGGTTTGTTTGCATACCACTTAATCTGGGCCCAGTTGATCAAAAGGTGATGAGGCTAATCAAAGTTTAACAACAATTTAAAGTCTTTCTGTTGAACTAACTTGATAAACATTCACGAAACTGATAACACCCGTCGGTTCTGTATACCTGCCTGTTTTAAGTAATGCACAAACACAGGTATAAAAAGAAAAAGAAAAGAAAAAAAAACTTGAGAATCTGGGTCCAGACCCTGAACCTGCAGTAATGCTGATTGTGGCTATAGTAATGATGTGGTTATAGTAATGCTAATTGCGGTTATAGTAATGATGATTGTGGTTATAGTAATTTTGATTGCGGTTATAGTAATTCTGATTGTGGTTATAGTAATGATGATTGTGGTTATAGTATTGCTTATTGCGGTTATAGTAATGTTGATTGCGGTTATAGTAATGTTGATTGCGGTTATAGTAATAATGATTGTGGTTATAGTAATGATGTGGTTATAGTAATACTGATTGTGGTTATAGTAATGATGATTGTGGTTATAGTAATGCTGATTGCGGTTATAGTAATGTTGATTGTAGTTATAGTAATGATGTGGTTATAGTAATACTGATTGTGGTTATAGTAATGATGTGGTTATAGTAATACTGATTGTGGTTATAGTAATGATGTGGTTATAGTAATACTGATTGCGGTTATAGTAATGATGTGGTTATAGTAATACTGATTGCGGTTATAGTAATGATGATTGTGGTTATAGTAATGATGTGGTTATAGTAATACTGATTGCGGTTATAGTAATGATGATTGCGGTTATAGTAATGTTGATTGCGGTTATAGTAATGATGATTGTGGTTATAGTAATGATGTGGTTATAGTAATACTGATTGTGGTTATAGTAATGATGTGGTTATAGTAATACTGATTGCGGTTATAGTAATGATGATTGTGGTTATAGTAATGTTGATTGCGGTTATAGTAATGATGATTGTGGTTATAGTAATGATGTGGTTATAGTAATACTGATTGTGGTTATAGTAATGCTGATTGTGGTTATAGTAATGTTGATGGCGGTTATAGTAATGATGATTGTGGTTATAGTAATTTTGATTGTGGTTATAGTAATTCTGATTGCGGTTATAGTAATGATGATTGTGGTTATAGTAATTTTGATTGCGGTTATAGTAATGTTGATTGCGGTTATAGTAATGCTGATTGTGGTTATAGTAATGCTGATTGTGGTTATAGTAATTCTGATTGCGGTTATAGTAATGATGATTGTGGTTATAGTAATGATGATTGCGGTTATAGTAATGCTAACTGTGGTTATAGTAATGATGTGGTTATAGTAATACTGATTTTGGTTATAGTAATACTGATTGTGGTTATAGTAATGCTGATTGTGGTTATAGTAATGCTGATTGCGGTTATAGTATTGCTTATTGCGGTTATAGTAATGTTGATTGCGGTTATAGTAATGTTGATTGCGGTTATAGTAATGCTGATTGTGGTTATAGTAATGCTGATTGTGGTTATAGTAATGCTGATTGTGGTTATAGTAATGCTGATTGTGGTTAAAGTAATGCTGATTGTGGTTATAGTAATGATGATTGTGGTTATAGTAATGTTGTGGTTATAGTAATTCTGATTGTGGTTATAGTAATGATGATTGTGGTTATAGTAATGATGTGGTTATAGTAATGCTGATTGTGGTTATAGTAATGTTGTGGTTATAGTAATTCTGATTGTGGTTATAGTAATGATGATTGTGGTTATAGTAATGATGTGGTTATAGTAATGATGATTGTGGTTATAGTAATGTTGTGGTTATAGTAATTCTGATTGTGGTTATAGTAATGATGATTGTGGTTATAGTAATGATGTGGTTATAGTAATGCTGATTGTGGTTATAGTAATGATGTGGTTATAGTAATGCTGATTGTGGTTATAGTAATGCTGATTGTGGTTATAGCAATGATGATTGTGATTTTGTAATGCTGATTGTGGTTATAGTAATGATGATTGTGATTTTGTAATGCTGATTGTGGTTATAGTATTGATGTGGTTATAGTAATGCTGATTGTGGTTATAGTAATGCTGATTGTGATTTTGTAATGCTGATTGTGGTTATAGTAATGATGTGGTTATAGTAATGCTGATTGTGGTTATAGTAATGCTGATTGTGGTTATAGTAATGATGATTGTGATTTTGTAATGCTGATTGTGGTTATAGTAATACTGACTGCGCTAGCATGATCAATCACTGCCTGATTAGTTAAACTGTTCATAATAAGATCTTTAAATCGTTATCATGTTTTCAGAACTTTCCAAACTGAAAACCGATACCCTTGTAACCAGATTGATAAATCTTATTGTATTTGTATGTATTTCTTTTTTTATGTTCATGAACATTACAATTACTGGCTTGAAATTGTGTACGTTTACCGATATGAAAAATAAAAAAATAACTCTGATACAATATTTTTTAAAAAGTTAGTTAACATGCAGAATAATTCCTGGCTTTGAAACTTCGTAATCAGGTTCAGCAACAATACATTGTTTCTAAACGTCAATAACATCAATGAGCTAAATAAACAACAAGTTACAGAAAGCATATCACATACAACAGTACACTGGAATTCAAAATAGTAGACGCGTACTAAAGTTAAAACTAATAGCAAAATCACGTACTTCTAATATAGAATATTGATTTTTGAAGTTTCTGACTTTGAATTATATGGCCAGGTAAATTAAAAATACCATACTTTGGTACGCTTGTACTTCAGATAATAAATATATACATCTATATATATATATATATCGCTGTCAATCAAACCAAAGAGTTTTACATGCCAATGAGCAATAAAGAATTCCTACGGGAAGCATATCATCAATGACAGGTTTTCAAGCTTATATTTGCAATCGGATTGCATGTTCAAGTCATGCATTGGATATATTTGGATTTTCTGGGTTAATCGAGCATTTTCAACCAATATACTTTACACGAAGGTTTCAGCCTGTGGTTGTGATTAGTGTTTGGTAGAGACCAATAAGGTTAGAATCACTGTTATAAACCTACATTTTACTTTGTATTTGTAAAACTGGTCATAACCAGCAGAGAATATAGACATTATAACGAAACCGTAATCATAATTCAAAATAGTCAAAAATGTGAACAAACAGGGATTTAACTGGAGACTTAAGATAAATACAACGGGAACAATTATTTATTGAAACGGACAAAATCATTTGCCATAGTCTCCTTGAGAGATAGCATTACCTATAGTCACCTTGCGAAATGTCGGTACGTTTAGTCACCTTTAGAAATATCATTGCCTATAGTCACCTTGAGAAATATTACCTATAGTCATCTTTGAGAGATGTCATTACCTATGGTCACCTTGAGAAATATCATTACCTATATTCACCTTGAGAGATGTCATTTCCTTAGCAATGTCTTATCATTGCAGATGAAAATAACGTGACATTTCTAGACCAGAACGATGTCTATGTATGTGTCTATATCTGACACCAGACATCTGATCAGTAGTCACTGACAACAAGTCCTAAAGGACGAAGCCCCCTTATGATACAGTTTTATATGTAATATGTAAGAAAAATAATCACTCGGCGTACTTTAATCTGTCAAAATTTGTCAATCACACAATATATTTTTCATATTTTTTTTCATCAATTTATGCATGGAAGTGTAAGAATTTAAGGGAATGAATCTGCGCATGTTTATCTCACAGCATATGTAAACACACTTAAAAAATATGCGTGTGAACTTTTCTTAGAGAGGTGACCATACACCAACATAAGAAACAGACAAAAACAATGGAGAACAGGAAAAACGGAATAGTATATCAATATATTAAGAAATTCACTTTGGCGAGTTGAGCACTCTGAGAATTTTTGGTCATTATCTGGAAATGCAGTTGACGAGGAGTATGGTAAACAATCGGCGAAACTCATTAGTCAGTACAAAAATTTTACAATTATAACATTCCGCTTCATGGATTTTTAGACCTGAGTAATGGTATCGGCAAAAACTAAGTCTGAGGGAAATGTTTTCAGTTCAATACATTTTATGATGATTTTAATTAATCGCGAATCAATGCATAAAAATACATCCAGTACACAAATTCATAAATACATAATAAAATACAGTGTGTTTCATCTGAATGCGAGCTTTTGAGCATTGATGAACATTTCGAAGGAGCCGTAATTAGAATCTATATTAGAAACACCAAATCAACCAACTTTTAACAGGCTTTTTCCGCTCTGCTGGCAAATATGGCTTTTATCGGAAAACACGTGACACAATCATAATGTGTGAAACAACATATCATTTCATAAGATATTGGATTACACACGACCGTGTAATTGTTTTATAAATCTAGAGAGGACCGAGACATGACAAAATATGCTGATGGAAAGTATTTTAATTGAATTTCGTGTCAATATTCCAACAGACTATCGGTTTACCTTTGGAAACAAAGTGTGCCAGGTCATTCAATATTGATAAATTTACAAAATAAGGCAGTTATTGACTATTTTTGCATATATCATATACTTGCAATCAGTCACATGTATTGATAATTACTTACGTTGTAACTAAAAGACAGCTTACAAATCAGGTGTGTGATATGCTTCATTATTTCTCTACGACTGATTTTCCTTTTCTAGATAGTAAAATCTCTGCTTCCTGAAACTAAAGTGTTTACATGTCAAAATTGATTCGATAGTCTTGATCTTCTTTATTTTCATACAGGCAGAGAATGGAATTAAATTGTAAACTAAACAAGGGCAGAAGAGAATAACTTGTAAACTAAAAAGGCGGAGAAAGAGACAATATTGTAAGCTAAGCAGGCGAAAAATGGGACAAACTGCTTACGACTGTTGACAGAAACAAAAGTCTGTACAACATAAAGTTCGATATTAGTGTTGGTCGTTACTGTAATACAGCGTGCAGTTTCGTTATCAACACCCGCTTTTCAGACTGAACACCACTTTAGGGCTGACCTAGGTTGACATTTCGAATTTCGTCGGAGAAATAAAAGAAAGTCAAATTGACAAAGAATAAGGACTCCTAGGGAAAAAAACAAGAATAATAGTTTACAAAACGACTTAGATAAATGTTAAAATATAGAAAAGGGGAAGAAAGTTGGTAACCAAATCGTTTATTTAACACTTCAAAAGATTAAAGTTGTACTGTTATAGTTGAATAACAAATCACTAAATGAAGTTTCGAGAGGTAAGTATAATTTACAATGGTCATTTGTTTATCAGTAGGGATTGGTCATTGGTAGTGAGTAACTGGTTTAGATGAAAATAGGTTGACAGACACGCTCAGACAAAATTTACGCCAACTATTCATGGGGGAGATGGGACACAAAATGGTTATTACGGAGGACAGGGTCACTCATGGGTTGTTTTTGGCTACTTTAAGGGAAAGAAGACACTAAAGGGTTATTTATGACTATTCAAGAGGAGGGGGCACTAAAGAGTTATTTATGACTATTCAAGGGGAGGGGCACTAAATGGTTATTTATGACTATTCAAGGGAAGGGGCACTAAAGAGTTATTTATGACTATTCAAGAGGAGGGGGCACTAAAGAGTTGTTTATGACTATTCAAGGGGAGGGGGCACTAAAGAGTTATTTATGACTATTCAAGGGGAGGGGGCACTAAAGAGTTATTTATGACTATTCAAGAGGAGGGGGCACTAAAGAGTTGTTTATGACTATTCAAGGGGAGGGGGCACTAAAGAGTTATTTATGACTATTCAAGGGGAGGGGGCAATAAAGAGTTATTTATGACTATTCAAGGGGAGGGGGCACTAAAGAGTTATTTATGACTATTCAAGAGGAGGGGGCACTAACGAGTTGTTTATGACTATTCAAGGGGAGGGGGGCACTAAAGAGTTATTTATGACTATTCAAGGGAAGGGGCACTAAAGAGTTGTTTATGACTATTCAAGGGGAGGGGGCACTAAAGGGTTATTTATGACTATTTACTAAGGAGGGGACACTTAAGATTTTTTTAATTTCCATTTTGCGGTGGAAGGGAACACCACGAGTGGGTAATGTATAGCTATTTTACGGGAAAGGGGGCCATTAAAGGTTTATTATATCTTTTTTTGGGAAGGGGGAACACAGACGAGTTATTTATGACTGTTTTACTGGGGATGGGAACAATAAAGGGTTATTTATAACTGCTTTACGGGGGTTCTGATAGAGGGTGACTATCTTACGGGGAAAGGGGACACTATATAGGGTTATTATATCTATTTTTCTGAAAGGAGGAACACAAACATATAACTGTACATCTGTATCTATATAAGTAATGTGTATATGAATGTAAATATAACTGTATATGTGTGTACATATAAGTAACACGCAGATATATATGTTTGTGTTGGTGGAATCACGTGATGTGTAAACTGAACCCCGATATGTTAGTCTTACCCAAACACCGACCCCTAGTCTCCCTACCCCACCTATGTGTTGACTGAACCCTGATATGTTAGTCTATCTTTCAACCCCTAACCCCCCTCTGTAATGATTGAACCCCGATATGTTAGTCTAACCACCCCCCCCCACCCCCACCCCCCCCCCCCCCCCCCCCCCCCCCCCCCCCACCCCTGTAATGATTGAACCCCGATATGTTAGTCTATCCCCAGCCTAACCCCAAGATTAATATTACTTTGTCGTGATACGCATATTTTGTGTGATAATACACGTTTTCTCTGCACAACAACTAAATAACACACATGTCCGTGTTTGTGTCGTTGGTCCATTATTGCACGTGTTTTATACTATTCACAGTCTAATGGTATGTTCCTTTTTATTCAAACGATATTGTTTACGCATCCAATATCGGTGTGACCTACTTTCTCACCTCGCTTCAAAATGGGATCTATCATGAGCTAAAGCATTACACCGCCAGTGTGTGGCGAATTGTCACCCCTAGCTGTAACAATAGCTGTAGGGATTGCTGTATTGATTCCAACACTCTTCGTATCATGTTAACCTTGATTAGTTTCTGTTAAAGATAATGAAAACGCGTGACGATTTTTCTTAATTATCTTCGTCATGCAAACATTCGTTAAGTATCAAAGTGCATATCTTAAATTTGATACGTGCATTTAAAAATATCCAACATAATTATGCATTGTTAAAACTATATGGAAATCGGTGTACATTCATCCCGGTAACGTCACTTACGGAATCTCACTGTTTTACATGTGTTCTGTCTTCGTTGCAGTTATCAGGGGAAGCTGTCTGCAGTATTCGTAGGAGCCATGCCTGTATATGCGTTGTGTGATTAACAAATTTCAACATGTCCGGGAAGATTTTGGGAATTAACCAGAAAATACACGAAGCACGTGTTGTTTGTAGGTTCTACGATTTATTGAGAGCAGTTTAGGATACCGTGGAATCTGTGGACATTGTAGGCTATCGACATGTCCGTCACTTACACCTTCAACAACAATCATAACGACTTAAACAATGGCCCCACGACCACCCAAAATGGTGGGATGGATTACTACCGAGGTTCTGCCAAACCCCGTGCTGGTAGTTATGGCAACCGAGGACAAGCCAAACCACAGACAACAAGTAGTTGTGAGAAGGTCGATCTCACTGTGCATATAGCCGGACACTCAAATTGTGCAAAACCATGGACGGCCCGAGAGAAATATCTGGGCACCATTTGTCTCCTGTTGTTCGTGGCGGCCGTCTCCTTTGTTGTCATAGCCTTAATACGTGATGAGAGATGTAGTAGGACCACCGGTAATGGTAAGTTACCCCCCACGTCCTCTAAAACGTACTGACGCGTCCTAGAAAGACAAACTTGATGTATGAGACAGTATTATATTTCACTATGCCTTGCCCTGTCCCTTACTAATATCATATTTAAAGGTATCCATACGTATGTCATTTGTATATGCTATTGTGTAGCGTCTTGGTCGGCCAAGTTATACCTCTGTCGTAATAGTTAATTTTATGACATAAAGAACATATTCTTACTTTAAAACAATACATTTGTAGATCATACCTTATACACCATGCTTTATAGACCAAACTTTATAGACCAAACTTTAAAGACCTCACTTTATAGACCATGGTTTATAAATAAATCATGCATTGTGGACCATTCTTTATAGATCATACTTTGAAGATCATACTTTGAAGACCACACGTTATATACCATACTTTATAGACCCTACTTTATAGACCATACTTTATAGACCACACGTTATAGACCACACGTTATAGACCATACTTTATAGACCATACCTTATAATCATATTTTATAGACCATACTATATAGACCATACTTTATAGACCATACTTTATAGACCATACTTTATAGACCCTACTTTATAGACCCTACTTTAAAGACCATACTTTTAACGGTCTATATAATGATAAACACTACATATTCATAAACATCTTCAAACGGTAGATATATAGTTATGTATGTGAAGTTGTAAATATGTAAATTTATTAACATCCATATGTATAATTTAAACTGCCCTGACCTGATTTCATTTTCTGGAAACATCTACGTTCACACAAGGAAGACAAACCTTAAATAAATGAATGACACAAAGAAAAAAAAACCTGATATGGACTCGCCAAATACAATAAAATATGCCTTCATTAGTAATCCAAACATCTAGACGACAATTTAGGACGTCACCACCACATCTGGTATCCTGTTTCAGATGATGGTTTGTGCTCCCTGTATGATACATAAGATGGTGGTGTGTTTTCCCTGCGTAATATCTCAGATGGTGCTGGGTATTCCATGTGTGATATCAAGCAGGCGACAAAAGTTACCATACAGGCTACAGTCAGCACCATCTGAAATATAATAAAGGGGAATACACCGCACCATCTAAGATATAATAAAGGGAACACACCACCATATCAGATATAATAAAGGGAACACACACCAACATCTAAGATATAATAAAGGGAACACACACCACCATCTAAGATATAATAAAGGGAACACACACCACCATCTAAGATATAATAACGGGAACACACACCACCATCTAAAATATAATAAAGGGAACACACAACACCATCTCAGATATAATAAAGGGAACACACAACACCATCTAAGATAAAATAAGGGGAACACACACCACCATCTAAGATATAATAAAGGGAACACATATCACCATCTAAGATATAATAAAGGGAACACACAACGCCATCTAAGATAAAATAAAGGGAACACAGCACCATCTAAGATAAAATAAAGGGAACACACAGCACCATCTAAGATATAATAAAGGGAACACACGACACCATCTAAGATATAATAAAGGGAACACACAACACCATCTAAGATAAAATAAAGGGAACACAGCACCATCTAAGATAAAATAAAGGGAACACACAGCACCATCTAAGATATAATAAAGGGAACACACGACACCATCTAAGATATAATAAAGGGAACACACAACACCATCTAAGATAAAATAAAGGGAACACAGCATCATCTAAGATATAATAAAGGGAACACACACCACCATCTAAGATATAAAAAAGGGAACACACAACACCATCTATTATAATAAGGGAACACACACCACCATCTAAGATATAATAAAGGGAACACACAGCACCATCTAAGATATAAAAAAAGGGAACACACAACACCATCTAAGATATAAAAAAAAAGGGAACACACAACACCATCTAAGATAAAATAAAGGGAACACACAGCACCATCTAAGATATAATAAAGGGAACACACAACACCATCTAAGATATAAAAAAAGGGAACACACAACACCATCTAAGATAAAATAAAGGGAACACACAGCACCATCTAAGATAAAATAAAGGGAACACACAGCACCATCTAAGATATAAAAAAGGGAACACACAACACCATCTAAGATATAAAAAAAAGGGGGGGGGAACACACAACACCATCTAAGATAAAATAAAGGGAACACACAACACCATCTAAGATATAATAAAGGGAACACACAGCACCATCTAAGATATAACAAAGGGAACACACACCACCATCTAAGATATAATAAAGGGAACACACACCACCATCTAAGGTATAATTAAGGGAACACACAACACTATCTAAGGTATAATTAATGGAACACACAGCACCATCTAAGGTATAATTAAGGGAACACATAGCATCATCTAAGATATAAAAAAGGGAACACACCAACATCTAAGATATAATAAAGGGAGCACACAACCCATCATCTAAGATATAATAAAGGGAACACACAGCACCATCTGAGGTATAATTAAGGGAACACAAAACACCATCTAAGATATAATAAAGGAACACACACCACCATCTAAGATATAATAAAGGGAACACACAACACCATCTAAGGTATACTATAGGGATTATACACACCACATCTGACGTACAGGATAGAAAGTGTGTACAATCTTGACAATGTAATAATTCACACGGTTTGTCCATATATGCTGTGTATTTTTAGTTTTCATACTGTCGATGTGTAAATAACTGACAGTGAAAAAATTCATCCTCATCAGAAAATGACAATTTGGCCTCATAGACACACTGTCCATACGTCACTGTATTATGATGTTCAACCTATCTGTAAACTATTGCGAATGACGTGGCCATCGATTACAAGCTCTTTGAGAACAACATTCAGGCATTTCTTGTGATTCTGAGTTGATGTTTCCGGTCGTTGTACCATGTCTTTGTAGTTCTATTAGGGACCATTAACATCGTAGATGTGTTATTAAGGAAAATTGAACTTTATATAATTGGCGTACTCTTATTGATTTAATATTTCATGACACATGTAGAAACGTCAAAACAACAAAATGCTTTGCATTAAAGTAAACAACTAGAGTTAGATTTTATTGAAGCCTTATAATTATAATTTCTGTCTCTCGGTTAACGAGGCGATCCAGTTACTACAGCATACGTCCATTTAAGTTACTACAGCATACGTCCATTTAAGTTACCACAGCATACATTGTACGTCCATTTAAGTTACTACAGCATACGTCCATTTAAGTTACTACAGCATACGTCCATTTAAGTTACCACAGCATACGTCCATTTAAGTTACTACATGTACGTCCATTTAAGTTACTACAGCATACGTCCATTTAAGTTACTACAGCATACGTCCATTTAAGTTACTACAGCATACGTCCATTTAAGTTACTACAGCATACATACATGTACGTCCATTTAAGTTACTACAGCATACGTCCATTTAAGTTACTACAGCATACGTCCATTTAAGTTACTACAGCATACGTCCATTTAAGGTACTACAGCATACGTCCATTTAAGGTACTACAGCATACGTCCATTTAAGTTACTACAGCATACGTCCATTTAAGTTACTACAGCATACGTCCATTTAAGTTACTACAGCATACGTCCATTTAAGTTACTACATCATACGTCCATTTAAGTTACTACAGCATACGTCCATTTAAGTTACCACAGCATACGTCCATTTAAGTTACCACAGCATACGTCCATTTAAGTTACTACAGCATACGTCCATTTAAGTCCATATAAGACTCACCAGTTATTACGAAAGATCTAAAGCATGTACCGTGTTTATCATTGGAACAAGGTAGGCGATTCATTGTTGTCCCCCTGCAATATAAGGGTATTTGATTTTAGATAAAAAAAAAAAAAAAATTTAATTATTTTGGGATTATCCGTGTTTATGAATATGACCTTCTTTTTAATATACGGCTCTATTTACATTAGAGGGTAGGTACCTGGTATTTTCTGTTTAAAGCATACTAGTTTAAATTATATGTACACGTTTACACATATTTATATGTAAAGGTCGCATAAAGTTCGAAAGGTAATGTTTATCTCCGGATAATTCAATTTATCATCCATTGTCGGCATTGCGATTCAATTATCCAATTTACATATACAATTGGCCATTTTTAAATGTAGGTATACTTCATAGACCGGTGAAATGTTTGTTGTTTTATCGTCTGGATTCCATTTGTATGATATAGCGAAGGTAATTTATATATGCTCAGTCTTGAAATGAGGTACATTCAATTTCATTATATTTATATACTGTTATAAGCTATCATGGTCAGTAAAACTGAATGTCAACATTTGAGACCATGGGACTGATAAATTAGTTTTAGCAATGCAGACGGTAAAGTTAATTCCAACTAAACTGAACTAAGTGTTGTTGTACTTCTGAGAGATCGTACACTTTGATGGTTTCATGAAAAAGCAACCGAATGTCGACATTGTAACAAAATCATAATTCTAACTAAAAATAACAAAAAAATGACAAAATACAACAGAATGATGGAGAATAAGACTATGTGCTCCAGGAGAGTTAGCGTCTTCATCGACTACACCCGACATACGAATCTAGGTCTAATTGACGACACCCGCCATTCAAATTTTGGTCAAATCCGGGCTTACATTTCAATATCTGTCGTGGTTAAGACAGTTATGGAGTAGCTTTATAAATAGTTATATGAAAGACGTCATATCTTTGTGACAATGTTTATTTTCTGAGTGTTTTATTTATGTTTAAGTATATGCTTCATTTCTCTGTATGCCTTTTTTTTTTTTTTTTTTTTTCATATATATTGCAGTCATAAGTACACCTTCTCTCGTTGGTAGTAACATCTCCAGTCCACCATCCATAGTTTCTTATCAAACAGCTTTGCAATAAATCAATGAGCTATTGAGCTATCAATTTATTTACCTGTATTTTTACTATATTTTAAGTAGCTGGTGTATCCAGAATTGACACATTGCACCTCTGTTACCAATAAAACACTCACTACGAAGAAGTACGATATAACTTATCAAATCAACGGCAATAAAATTAAACTGCACAGTTTTTCCACATAATAATCATGTTTCCTGTAACATCAACCTGTCATTTAAAGCATTTCTGTGATGTACGCACGTGTTTTGATTGCCTAATGTTAAATATATATTCTAAAAAAGGGATGAAAGTAGCTTGTCTTACAACAACGTCTGTTACTGCCAGTTTTCTTTTGAAAATCATGTTTTCCTACTATAAATTATCTGTTTTTCCTATAAATAAAAAAATGTGTTACTATAATTCATATACCCTTGATAAGGGAGATAATCTGTTTTTTTCTCTATTTACTTTATTTTTCCTATTAATATCAACATTTACTACTACCATACACATGTTCTTACCAAAAGGAGAAAATCGCTTTATATGTATATATATATATATATGAATTATAATACATATCAACGTTTTTTTTACTATCAATGACATTCCCTCGCTAAGGGAGATAAGCTTTACCCTAATAATGTCCGCGTTTGTCTAAAAAAAAATTCAACTGTTAGATATTCTTACGACAAGTCCACGTCCTATTGCCAGACACTGCGAAATCTGTCTGGGGCAACATATGTAGTAGCATTCTATATCTGTAAATGTGCCGTTCGTTTATTTTGGTTGTTTTAATTACAGTGCCTATACCCAGAAATTATTGCCTTTCTCAACATTGTGTCCGGACAGGTAAGCCATTTGGAATCTCTTTCATCATTGTGGCTTTTGATTCCCTTACAGCGTTGTTGATTTTCAATCCCTTACATCATAACCTCTTTTGAATCCCTTGCATAATTTTAAATTTTGAATAACTAAAATCATTCCTTGCTTTGAATCACTTCATCGTTGCTGATTTAAAATCTTTTACGTCATTATTGATTATGAATCGCTTACATCGTTGCTGATTTTGAATCGTTTACATCATTGATTATTTTTAATTGCTCACAAACCATTGACTGAATTACAATCTTTAGTACCAGTTCTCTCCGCTAGGCTTTGCTCATGAATACTAATTATTTTCGAAGCGAATTCTAATGAAGACCAGAAAAACTATGGCCGACATTCAAATCTACTTAAACGATTGCTTCTTTTGAACCCCTTACATTATTTCTTCTTTGAATCCTTGCTGATTATTAATCACTAACATCATTGCTGATTTTTAATCCCGTACATCATTAGTGATTTTGAATCTCTAAATCATTGGTGATTTTGAATCAATATACATTTTTTAGCATTGATTTTTAATCCCTTACATCCGTGTTGATCTGATTTATAAACAAGATATTACAAGTTATTACTAAGCCATAATGAAATGCAATAGGACAAAGTAATGAATAAAACAGTTGAAGATCACTAGTTATTCGCCGAACAGCAACAGAGTGTCATGTCTTTGATTTTTCAAGTCAGTTTTGGTAGAAAACGTGCACAACTGTAATTACTCTGCCTGCATTTCTAGGGATTCCAGCGCTGTTCATCACTGGTTTGCTGCTTTAACTAGATTAAACGCGGAATGTAGCTGTCTCCTTCAGTTGAATTATTGGCATAACTACCATATATGATAATTGTTATATTGATATATGAAGTATGGACGACTAAATTCCGTTAGCGCTCAGAAAGGTGAAAACATTAACGAGAGTAATATCATAGCAACATATTCAAAGCATGCATGGCTGCTCATGTAACTTGATATAAATTCAATTTCATGTTGAACGGATGCACTGCTATCATATGTTATTCTCGTATTTTATGAAATAAATGTGACAAATTGTTATAACTGTTTTTAATACATGTTATTTGTACAAATGTAGTAGAATAAACTATTTTTGATTTACTTAAGCGGCCATGTTGCTGGAAGCCATGGACCAGTCCGTGGACCCTTGTGAGGATTTTTTTCAATACGCATGTGGCAATTGGAACCGTAAAAATATCATCCCAGACGACAAATCCAGCTTTAACACATTCGAAAAACTTCATGATGACCTTCAGATCACTCTCAAGGGTAAGGAAGAGAGCGTCACATAGATTCCAGTTTACAATTTCCACAATTTAGGATTGTTTTGTGTATGCTTTCTCATCTAGGCAATAGTGCAAAGTGTAAGCATATAGAACGTCTCGAACACGCAATCTGCTGTGGACGGGCTAAGGTATTTCTCTTGACAGTCTGTTGTCTACTTTACATATTTCTTGTTAGATATGCATTGGTAAAACTGTATATACATACGAATTATTCGACAGAATCTCATCAAATCCGCATATCTTACGCATATACGTAACACCAGAATAGACTAAAGAAGTTGTTTATGATATCCCAGGATGTAACACAACCAGTTGAACGTGTAATGCAACATAATAAGACAAAACGAAATCGTTCATTATTTTATACGACGTAAATCTTAATCTTTGAAAAAGTCTCCCCTCACCATTTTGGTCTTAAGATGTCAGAATAATGTCAATAACTCTAGAAAGTGTTATAGGGATGAACACGATAGTTTTGAATCCGCAACGTTTTTATGGACGAACAAGAGAAAACATACACTATGTAACGTTGTGGAATGAGAAAGCGATAACAAATGGTGTCACAATTAACTACCTTGAACATAAACTTCGATGACACTTGATATCTGCCCAAATGAAAGCTATCATACTTGTTGACGTTAAAGAAGAACGTACAAAATAAAAATATATATATATATCACGTATTGTGTGTATTAAGGATTATAAATCATTTTCAATGTATTCTATTTTTCTACATATTTTTTTTTCATTCTGAAATTCATGATCGAGTTTTAGAAATATAGCAATAATATATATGCACATACATTTTATGGCGTTCAATGTAATCATATTATCTTATTAAAGGGTATTTCGCGTATCTACAGCAGTAAGATGTATTTCTCGTATCTACAGCAGTAAGTAGAAACAACATTGTAAGATAATGTATATTTCTCGTATCTACAGCAGTAAGCAGAAACACATTGTAAGATTATGTATATTTCTCCTATCTACAGCAGTAAGTAGAAACAACATTGTAAGATAATGTATATTTCTCGTATCTACAGCAGTAAGCAGAAACACATTGTAAGATAATGTGTATTTCTCCTATCTACAGCGGTAAGCAGAAACAACATTGTAAGCTAATTATATTTCTGCTATCTACAGCAGTAAGCAGAAACAACATTGTAAGATAATGTATATTTCTCGTATCTACAGCAGTAAGCAGAAACACATTGTAAGATAATGTGTATTTCTCCTATCTACAGCGGTAAGCAGAAACAACATTGTAAGCTAATGTATATTTCTGCTATCTACAGCAGTAAGCAGAAACAACATTGTAAGATAATGTATATTTCTCTTATCTACAGCAGTACGTAGAAACAACATTGAAAGATAATGTATATTTTTCGTATCTACAGCAGTACAAACGCCGGAAGTAAATAATCTTAATATCTTTTCCAGGTTTATTGGAGGAACCTGTAAGTTCTGAAGATAGCCAAGCTACTAAGAAAGTGAAAGTTCTGTACAAATCCTGCATCAACGTGTGTAAGTATTCAGACAGTAGAACATAAATCAATGACGTCAGACATGGTAATGATGTAACCAGTTTGTCTGTGAATGATAACGCGGCCATTTTTTAAGAACTTATCGTGATTGTTAACCTTCTCCTTGTCAGTTTTGTTTTTGGATACAGACACCAGACCCCAGACAAAGGAATCCTGTGATGTATAATACAGATAATTGTCTTCCTGTAGATGGTTAACTCTCTCCATAGGTGATGATGTATCACCGTTTAGAGCTTGGATATCAAAACAGTTAATATCTACGGTTTTAATTATCTATTATGTATAGAACTGAATGTAATTCATATTGTAAATTGATTAATGTCTTTAACTTAGTTCATAATATCAGCAAATTTAAGGTATGTTAGTTACTTTGTTCTCTTACTGATGATCCTTTAAACAATAACCCTATATAATATTCAAGCGTAACGTCATTACTATACGCTGTAGCTCGCGGGGCTAATATTTGGCGGTTGTTGACAGTCGGCAGTACTTCGCAGGTATTGAATTTCGCGAAACACCGACTGAAGTCAATAGTTCCATACATTTGTGTGTGTTTATAAATATTAGCTTGGTATTTATTTTCTCGTTTTATTCAATGGTCGCGAATATTATGGAAAATAAATATACCGCGAATATTACAGAAAATAAATCTCCCGCGAATATTACCAACTGTACGATATTACACATTAAATTACTGTAAACATTTTGGCGCATTCCATTCAAACTTTATAGCGCATATTCTAATTCCAACATATCAGCGACATGATGAGTTTGTGCACACCAAATACATTTTTTGCGAGAAACGCTAAGATAAGATTACCTCAAAAACATTATGTTTACAGTTCTCTTCAAATACCCACTCTTTTCTTTCGCGAACGCTTTTTTTGTCTAATATCATATCAATTTTCCTCGTGCTTCGTCTCTGGTCTATCTTGAAGTGCTATCATAATTAGTGAAACATTGCTTTAAGTTGATTAAATGGTATAAATGATAACACTGTCAAATTAGTCTATCGGCTTTATACATCAATAAATACGTCATTGGTACAATGCGCTCCTTGGCGAATGTCCACTGTTACAACTAGGTATCAAATGATGATAAATTTCGTATTAAGATTTCATATGTCTGACCGCTATACCCTAGTAGCGGTTTCCTTGTTCAATATTCACTAGTGATATATCAATAGTTACAATGATAAGGTTTCGAGAGATGCAGGTTGCTTAAGACTGGGAAAGTTCCACGTCTGTCATTACGATCTCATATACTATCTGACGTGTTTGATGTTTTTATTTCGGGTTTTCGGGGTTTTTTTAACTTAGGAGTATTGCTTCGTCATTATGTTGGTATGTTTGTTGTTCTTGTCATACGAGTTCAATCAAGTTGAATGAACGAGGAAGGGTACATATGATTTCCTTTATTTATCGGTTCAATTATTTCATTTTTTAAAATAATTATTAGATCGCAAAACCTACAAAGTCGTTAAATCATAACAAACTGATGAACAAGACTTAGAACGTCATTTGAAGTTGTTTTTATTCAATACAATCGGACTGCCAGATATTATTGCTTGGGAAACTTTGTCAGGTTTTTAATCAAAATGCTTTGTTCGAATTAAGTGAATACAAAATAAACACATCCCCTAAAGATTGCTCTAGTCTTAATGCAATGATAATATTATTACGGATTTATCAATATCTTTTGTATTTTTGTCTTTTGTGTTTCAAATAATTAGAATCTTGATTAAAACTAGTTAGATTAAGAACAAACTTTAATTTGTTTCCTACTGATATGAATAGAATGACTGGCCTGTCCTTCTCTCATGAAGTTGTGTTTCTAAAACTGCATATTGTTGTCTTTCTCGTATAGCATTCTTTCCAATAAACGTATGCAATAAATTCTCCAATTTCTGCAACAACTGTCAGGAATGGCTATTATCGATAATGACATATCAAATTTGCCTCAGTTTTAAGACTTTTTATTTCGTTAATTTGCCGACAACATGTTATCGATGGTAATGATACACGAAATTTCCCTGAGTTTTAAGACTTTTTTATTACGTTAATTTGCTTACAACGATCAATTAGGTTTTCATTGATCATTATCCCGTTAGAATTTATGTTTAAGATGTAATGAGCCATGTTTTGATTTCAATATAATCACGTTTTCTGTATCAGTTACATTAACACGACAATAACGTGGATATGATTATCTGTTTGTCATAATAACACACGTATCTTTGTCAATAACGGAGGGATTATAAGGTAATGTTGTTGAGGTCTGATAGATATGGCGTTTCAACACGTTTGTTTGATTGATTTGGTTGCTAGACATTAGGTATATCAGATGTCAAAACTCAATACAAACCTGAACAACAAAAGAATCCTTAGCAATAAACGTAACTGAATTAAAGCTCAAAATCGACAAAACTGAGGCAGAATAGGAAAAAGTGGTTGTCCCGGAAGGGTGGACAGAATTTGTTTCACACCAATATTTTGAATTTAAAATAACAATAATCACTTAAGCGTTCATTGTATTATACCCTATAACAGTAGAATAAGATTTATGAAATATTATAAGTTAGAAATACACAAAATCAATGTTTGTTCCATAAAATAACAAGAGTATAAACAACAGGGAAAACAATGTGTTTCTTCTTTGTTTCTTGTCATTTATATTGTATGAGCAATGACATTGTTATGTGTGCACACATCAGATTAAAAATACTCATGTTTTATTTCACACTAATATCACCTTAGACATTATGGAATTGGTTTATCTTAAGGTAATATTATTCATTTACTCAAATGAAGGCTAAAACTGAGGTTAGATTTTGTTTTACCTCAACATACACCATACATTAACAAACAATGCTAATAGAATACCAGTGTACAAAATACTTATACACATTACATATTTTAAGCAGCTAAATAGATATTTCTTAATAGCATTCCTGAATAAATTTTATTTCCTGAACTGTTCGAAAAACCTCAGTCGGTTTCATATATAGTTACACATGATACTTCGGGGCATGCCTGTTCTCTGTACATAGGGCCGCGGGGGCCGAGTGGCTAAGGTGTCCCAACGCTTTATCACTAGCCCTTCACCTATGGATTTCGAGTTCGAAACCCACATGGGGCAGTTGCCTGGTATTGCCCGTAGGCCAGTAGTTTTTCTCCGGGTACTACGGCTTTCTGCCACCTCCAAATCTTGGAACGTCCTTAAATATCCCTGGCTGTTAATCGGACGTTAAACAAAATAAACCTTAACCTCTGTAAATACAATAAGTACGATAAAAACTATGCTGTGAAACTATCTCCAGAGTTTTGTCTTTTCCGACGTTTGGTGGTAGTTATAATTCCGGTAACATCCCTTCAAGAGGATATGAAGCTCGATCCATTATCGTCCAAAATTACCGGTCTAGCACTCTGACGAAAGGCACTTATTTATTATTTTCACATTGGAAGCATATAATTATATTTAATGTACCACGTACGGCGTGTCATATAATAACGTAAAATTTGTCTCGGAATCACGTATCTCGGAGACGCTGTATTCCTGTTATTCGTCATATACCAATTTGAATTAGGTTTAGCAGCGATTCTTTGCGGAGCTCTTTCTAAAAGGAAATTTGTCACGATTCATTTGGGAGCTCTTCCTGAAAGGAAGTTTGCCACGATGTAGCATATCCCCTTAATAGATCGGTATACTCTGTAATATCTTCATTATCGAATTATTATCAAGTGGCTTCAAAATGGTTACAAACGATGTACTTTCTTACAATATTTTGATAAATAGGTGTGCCATAACTATACATTTTACACTTTATACATATATGTTTAAAAGCTTGACGACGTATTGACTTATTAATATTACGCCTTTGAAATATTAATGCATGCATCAACTGACTGCTATGTCAACGATGGTGCACGTCAAACTTTTGACCTTTTCTTACAGTACAACTTATAATAAAACGATGTAAACACGTGCTCGCGTTATTTATACCGTCACCTTTATCAGAAGTGTAGCAGTCACGAATATACGACGACTTTGTCGATACGGTATTAACCGGGCGGACAATGCTTCACAATATCCATAACACTGCCTCGGTGCTATTGGCTTATTACGCTGAACTGAACATGCACTTCATTTCAATCGGATGATGACTGGTGGTATAGATTCATGTAGATATATTGCAGTCATCACCTGATCTATTCTCAAGTGTAATCTCCCTTGCTGGATTTGTAAGAAGGCCTAATTAAAAGTTAACGCTCAGATAAATTATACAGCTGTATGCATAAAGCCACATGCATGCCATTGGTACACCGACCTCGGCGGGAAACCAGCGTGTGAAGTGTGTTGTGGTATTATTAACCCTACGTTAAAGTCATGAGGTCTACGTTATTCACATAAAAATATACTTCCAGTTTTCACGGAAACGACTCTCGATGTGAATAAATGAATTTGAAAATTACCTTTATTGTTTCGTTAACACTGTCATTATCCAAATTAAGGAAATATTGCCGTCTGTTTTCCGCCAATTCATCATATTTTGACTGCTTATATAACATGATAGATACATGAGTTGTAGAGAAAATCATTTCCATAATTAGATTTTATAATTTTGTAACAGGAAAATCAATAAAGTGGTAGTGTCGATACACATTACGCTTCACAAAACCATTTGGGGATGTTTGTAACACCTAAGGATAAAAACTCAGCCATGGACAAATATGGTGCCATCTTCCACACTTAATTTACGGATGGTATATTTCCGTAAGTGAGGGGACAGAAAGACCACTCACTCTTTTCCGTTGGGCTCACAACTTTGTCTCGAACAACATCAATGTGATGGATAAGGGCTCACGTTGGTGCCAACGTTTTGACAAGGACGCGTCCAGACCTGACCGCAATAAGGACTGAGAGCACCACACCTTGCACGTCGCATATGCCAGCCTTGTTCAGTCACATGACTTTGGGATGATCCCCAGTCATATGGCTGACCACCGCTAAGAATGTCCCTTGTAAGCAGAGCTATGCTTGCGAAGCTACCCGTGAATTAGTTCTTTGTTGCAAACTAATAGATATTACGAAATGGGTTAAATGTCACAGGAGAATATCGCGGTAGGAACATCCCGGTAAAATTTCAGTGCTCTAATTGTAGATGTTTCTATGACTTGTACTGTGGTACGCTTATTCATCATTCTGCTTTTTTGTTTTAGCTTGGTTATCCGCAAACATTTGAGTACGTCAAAAAGAGTATGTTTTCAGTAATTCTTTCCGTGGTTCGTTATACGTCTGGTGGTTCCGATGTCGGTACATAGGTTCTCATTGTAGGAAAATTACATCGATGACGCTGAAGACATTTTAACCTTCCAGAATAGCTCGTCTCATTGTCTTATTTCCCTTATAATATCTGCAACATATCAAAAAGTAGCGTTCATGTAAACGCAACTAGCATACCGGCAACAAATTACCTACTTTTTTGTGTTTGGCTTTTACAAATGTTTTATAGTTGTGACATTGTACTTCTTGATTTACCAAAATATTGCCTGAATATTTCGATTCAGAATCATTATGAATTGGTATCACAAAAAGCTAAGCTTCGGAAGAAACTGAATAACATATGTCTCATACTGTAACAAGTTAATCTTTTGTATGAGTGACATCCAACAATATTAAGATAACATGTTGAGGAAACCGTCTAAGCCTGTTGCAGTCTATAGGAAATTATTTCGTTTGTTTCTGTTTTATATGTTAAAAGTGCTGTTTTTTCTTGTCAACAGCCACGATAGAGGAAGTGGGAGATCGGCCGCTGAGACGGGTTCTTGAACACCTTGGACGTTGGCCAGTTGTCGACGACCTCTGGTCAGCGGAAGATTTCCACCTGGAAGAGGTCCTGGCTAAGATGCGCGGGATCTATAATGCGCCGATACTCATCGACTGTTGGGTTGGGGCAGACGACAAGAATTCGTCGCTAAATATCATTCAGGTAGGTATATACAAACCTTAGGCACGAGGATATTAGACGATACACACGTGTATATTAACTGATGGGCAAATGTCATTTCAAAGATAGGCACAAGTACATTAATAGATACGCACGTGACAATTAACAGAAGCACATATGTACGTGCACATTAAAGTGGACCTCTGGTAATCTGGATTACGTTGTTACTGCATAATGAAGCAGTTAGATAATAGGAAGAATCTTAACTAGACACTCGAATGTAGTTATGTTTTTACAGAAACTGGGAAATGATTTCTATGTCTTTGAATTAGGTATTTGTGGTTGATAAACTCGCTACTTCGTGCCTAGGTGGTTATATGCTTTTGAACGGATCTTCCCGTTAAAGGCTAAATAATATGGATGATGCAATCCACAACGAGGAAACTGAATAATTACCCTGATTACGTTTTATGGACGCCATCATAACCTGATAGCCTCGTTCTGAAATGTTAATGTCACCATAATTAAATTAAAACTTCATTGTTTTGGAGAAATAACATGCTGTGTTTATAGGAAACACATGTTATAACTAAAAGTTTACTATTTTGTTCATCTTTTCTCTACAGTTATCATTCCATTCCCTTATAAGAAAATACACCAATACCCTAACTAGTTGGAGGCACGGTGGTCTAGTAGTAGGACACATGGCTACGTGACCGAAGGGTCACTAGTTCGAGTCCCAGCACGGACACCGTGTTGCATCCTTGACGTAGCTAAAAATGAAAATATCTTAATGCTGAACAACAATGTCGCGTGGAAGCTGTTTGCGCCAAAATGGCAGCTCCGGGTTTATGCTTCCCAGAGAGGAAATTGACAAAGGTCGGCTGGTTGCTGGAGACATAATAACCACGGATAATAGTTTTTGAAATGCAATGTTGCTGTGGTATGGTAGCGTGAGGACCAGTCTCGGAGAATAGCCTATAAGGCCCTTTACCATTTGAAACACTTTTTTGTTGGATTTCATTGATCTGCAACCTTCCTAGACAAAGTTTCAATAGCAGCACTATAACATGTCGAAAACTTTTCGGAACTGCTTACATATTGTGATCTATCTAGGGGCTGTCGGTCTTTACCACAAGCTATGAGTTACCGTAGTCAAGTGTTTCATTTTAAACTAAACACATGGGGATACTAATATATCGTTATATTTTTACATGCTTCCTTTGTCTAATGTTGTTTCGCTTTTTGCCCGTTTTACTCGCCTGTTTTGGTCCTAATGAATTTTACAGTGTTTATTGGCCTAAAATGCCCAGGTATGTAATTAGAAAATAAAATAAAAAGTAAAGCTGAAATATCGTTTCGTAACTTCTCGAACAATATGTCATTATTGCTTAGGTTAACCCGTGACTATATTAACCTTCAAAGAATGCATTTACAATACTGAAATAGCATTAGAACAGAACTGGAACTCAATGATATGTACAATACTATAGAGTCATTGGTACAGAACTAAACTCAAAGATATGTACAATACAATAAAATCACGGGTACAGAACTTAACTCAAATATATGTACAATACTATAGAGTCATTGGCACCGAACTGGAACTCAAATATATGTACAATACTATAGAGTCACGTGAACAGAACTGAAAATCAAAGATATGTACAAAACTATAGAGTCATTACCACAGAAGTAGAAGTCAAAGATATGTACAATACTATAAAATCACTGGTACAGAACTGAAAATCAAAGATATGTACAATATTATAGATTCACTGGTACGGAACTGAAAATCAAAGATATGTACAATACTAGAGTCACTGGTACGGAACTGAAAATCAAAGATATGTACAATACTAGAGTCACTGGTACAGAACTGAAAATCAAAGATATGTACAATACTATAGAATCACTGGTACAGAACTGAAAATCAAAGATATGTACGATACTTTAAAGTCACTGGCAGAGAACTGGAAGTCAACGATATGAACAATTTTATATAGAGTCATTACCACAGAAGTGGAACTCAAAAATATGTACAATACTCTAGAGTCACTGGTACTGATCTGGAACTCAAAGATATGTACAAAAGATGTTTGAGTTGATATCACCCTTTAACAAGACTATTGTAATAGATGCAGTTAATGAGGATTGATGATTATAAAGCTATCGATACGAAAATGCAGGAATATGGAACACACTGAAAATGGCGCCGAAATATTTAAAAAGCGGCATGAAGGAAATAGTGGTCTCAGATGTGGTGATCTGGTGTATCATTGTAACGACATTCTCTACTTAAGTACGCTTTGGGGTAAGTACCGGGGAGTCATTAAACGGGAGATATTATTCAAGTGATGTTCGGTGTGTCGGACAATGGAAGGCGCTAAATCTCCGTCAGTAGGGTGGTGTCTCCTGGGGATCCCTGCCTTCACCTCGAGGCCGATACTCAAAGCGTGCCATACTAGACCACTAATTAGATTGCTCAGATCGTGCAGGGAGATTCCGGCATATTTGTCGCCTTACTACCAAGCAATTAGATTGCTTTGTATTGGCCAATACCCCTGAGAGATATGTCGGACTCGATTGTGATGTCTACACATACGTATTGGGATGAACTTGTATCTCTTGCCATACGCCATAAAGAGTTTTAATTAAAACAGCAATAAAGATGACAGTTTTCCTCTGATTTTAAGTATCGTATCTATTTGACTTACATAGTGAAGGTGTGAGATATGTAACGTGCTGATAAACAAAATGTGTTTATTCTCAAGTATCGTTAATGCCTCTAACATCTGATCTAGACGGAAATGTTCACATTTATTGCGCACAAAGATAAGACTCTAATGTATGAAGCACTTACCGATATGGACCTCCCATTATTTGTGTCGATTCGTTTGTTACCGTCTGGTATTACAAGGTCTCTACACAACAGACATTCCCTTCAAATACTGACATGCCCTTATATAGCCCGACCTTAATGTACCAAGCACTTACCGATATGGACCTACCATTATTTGTGGCGATTCGTTTGGTACCTTCTGGTATTACAAGGTTTTAACACAGTAGACATTCCCTCCAAATATTGACATGCCCTTATATAGCGGACTGCATATCATCCACTCACTGCAACACTTGACCAAGTAACATCAGACGTTGTTTGGTCTGTATCTTTTATTCAGAAATATTAAAAGACATAAAAACTCTTTACAGCAACAAGGACGAATAGACATAACAATAGGTTTTGTCTGTGATACATTTAGGCAATATGAACTGTTGGTGATGAAAACCAGTATATGACTGCGACTCTGCTCTGTCCATTTGAATTTTACACAAAAACAAAATTTCAGTCTTCAAAATGCTTGATATGCATAACGTTTGTACGAAGAAGTATGAATAATATTATTAAATTCTGTATAAGTAAAACGCGGATTCAATACAAATATTAAGTTGTCTAACGTGTTAATTTGAACATGTTAATTGGACTACCGTTTTTATGCACTACCATAACGATAATGTTCATCTCGAATTACACAAGAAACACCCGGAAAACCATTCCAAGATCTTGGGAACATTAACAGTTCAAGTCAGAATAAAATCAAAATACTCCGGAAACCATTTCAAGATATCGGAAACATCAAAAGCTCAAGTTAGAATAAAATCAAAACACCCAGAAAGCCGTTTAAGGCTTGAAAACATTAGAAGCTCGAGTCAGAATAAAGTAACATTCGGGAAGCCATTCCAAGGTATTGGAACATTAGAGGTTCAAGTCAGAATTTTAAAAAAAAACACACTCGGGAAACCATTTAAAGACATGAAAAACCACCACAAGATCAAGTCACAGTGGTAGCAATGTCATAAGGAGGAGGTATCCATATGATACAGGAATATGTAGATAACTGTTTACTTTCTGTCTTTGGTATCCATATGATACAGGAATATGTAGATAACTGTCTGATTTCTGTATCGGTACAGGAATATGTAGAATAGTGTTTGCTTTCTGTATCGGTAATATGTAGATAATCGTTTGTAACTGTTTGTTTTTCTGTATTGGTACAGTTGGACCAGCCAGTCCTGGGAATGCCTAGTCGGGAGTATTATCTGACAGACCAAAGCTCAGGCTACAAAGCTGCCTACCTCGAATACATGATACGGTTTGCCGAACTTCTGGGTGCCTCTCCAGTACGAGCACGTGAGGATATGATCAACGTTCTAATGTTTGAGACGAAATTAGCAAACGTGAGTATTCTTCGCTCTACATTAATTTAGGATAAGCCATTTTCTTGTTTGACTGCCAATGAAGGGAAGTCCGCAATATAAGAGGTGCTGCATATTAAGCAATGATTAATTAGGATCGATTGAAAAAAGAGACTGTTATATAGTTAGAAATTCTGTCTTACTAGGCCCATATTCTGTATATGTTTTGGAAAATAACTTTCGATATAATCAGCGTTCAGTTTAGAATCCTGTTATTGTAGTTAAATGTCAGTGTTAAACAGATACGTATCTATACCATGGGTGTCATTTGTTGGTGTTAAACAGATACGTATCTATACCATGGGTGTGAGTTGTTGGTGTTAAACAGATACGTATCTATACCATGGGTGTGAGTTGTTGGTGTTAAACAGATACGTATCTATACCATGGGTGTCATTTGTTGGTGTCAAACAGATACATATCTATACCATGGGTGTCCTTTGTTGGTGTTAAACAGATACGTATCTATACCATGGGTGTAATTTGTTGGTGTTAAACAGATACGTATCTATACCATGGGTGTCATTTGTTGGTGTTAAACAGATACGTATCTATACCATGGGTGTGAGTTGTTGGTGTTAAACAGATACGTATCTATACCATGGGTGTCATTTGTTGGTGTTAAACAGATACGTATCTATACCATGGGTGTGAGTTGTTGGTGTTAAACAGATACGTATCTATACCATGGGTGTGAGTTGTTGGTGTTAAACAGATACGTATCTATACCATGGGTGTCATTTGTTGGTGTTAAACAGATACGTATCTATACCATGGGTGTGAGTTGTTGGTGTTAAACAGATACGTATCTATACCATAGGTGTCATTTGTTGGTGTTAACAGATACGTATCTATACCATGGGTGTAATTTGTTGGTGTTAATTAGATACATCTCTGTACCATGCATGTCATGTTATGCATTTTGTGACAAGCAGTGAACTTTTTTTTTTTAAATCACATAGAGTTGCAAAGTTATATGAAATATATATACATCCATTCCCCAATCTACACGATTCCACTCGGTCAGTACAAACTGCACCTTACTCAAGAATCCACGTGTACTCTAGAAAAACAGATAATATGGCTAAATGAAGAGAGGTTAGTCTGAGGTTTGGTGTTATGTTTTGAAAACATGAAGTACGAAATGACGTGCTAGTGTACTGTCGTAGATTTATAACTTGTATTCATACAAATAAACATATCTTTGGAATTATATCTTACTTTAAAATGATGATTATATCATGATTTTTACATAAACAGCAACATTGATTTCCACTGATATTAATGCAAAGAAACATATTTTGGAATTATATCTTACTTTAAAATGTTGATTATACCATAATTTCTACAAAAGACAGCATGCAATACATCAGACGATGAATTTTGTCGGTGCAGTTATCCTGTAAGATAATGACTCGATTGTACAAACATTTAATCAGATGAAATACATATTTTAAAATTAAAAAGCATAAGAAATAAACTGAAAGAATTACCCGCTGTGCCATTTAGCTGAAGACGTGTAAGACCTAGTCCGTGCTGGTAAAGAGAGCACAGTTTCAAACACACATTTAGATAGTGGAGACAAACAGCATGTTGTAGATTTGTTTACATAACCGCGTATCATTTACTAACAACCGTAGAATCAAGATTTCGCTAATCACCGTCGTATTAACGTTATTACAATTTTGGTTTAAAAACATTTTAAGAGGGTTCCATAATTGATTAGAAGGAAATATTTAATTTTTTTTGAATTAACGGCTCTTACTCTTCAGTGTGGATAAGATTCATACAGAAGCAGTTTAATTGACACAACGGCATCGGATGGAGATACCAGTCACAGAGAAACGTATTATTTTATATCAGTAATGTCTGTTAGTAAATAGTTGATATGGAAGATCAAAAATGATTTTCTTTTTACATCCAATTAACTTGTGTTATGGAAATGTCGATAGGAAACGTAAACTTATTATTTTTCTTATATGCCTGATATGTTCTAGACAAACTAACATAATACACGTGGTTTAATGAATATAATCAACATTATGGTACGTATGGTTGATGAGAGGTATTCGTGACGTGTTGGTAAACAAAAACTAGCCATGACGAAACACATAGAAAGATATCATTACCATATATATATATTGTTTTTACCGGTAGTATATCTTCTCAAAATTGTCCAATATATGTAAATATCAAAGCAATATACATATGTAAATAAGGATTGCTAGCGTTAAGAGGTCCTTGGTTCAATCCCTTGTGTAGTAAATGTCCTCAAACATAGGAAGCCTTTCGTACTCCTCTCCTCTTTCATTTAAATTTACATAATATGTTTCTAACTATATGTATCGTTTCCATTCTCACTATCTATACTCGCTAAAATAGAACAGCTGTTTCTAATTTACGGCCCTTAATCATGTACTTGTCCGGCTGTTTTTACTCGCGTAGATTAGTTTGACTTGATCTTTTCCGGTCTAAAACTATTATTTTTATTGCAACATATTGATCACATTGTATTATTTTTATACATGAAACTACATTAATTGCATCTTACTATTCATTTGTAATATGATACGGTTAACGTGGAAATGTTCACGAAGGTGAATTTACGATGATTACGCGAAACTTTAAATTTGTCGACCGCGAAAATGTCCCCATCCGTATAATTTTGTGATGTATGAAGCATATGCAAAAAAAAATAACTGAATTAACCCAACGTGTATAGTTTATACCTATCAAAATCGCGAAAATCAATCCCGCGGAAATAACTGCGTTTACAGTAGATATAATCAACATTATCATGTGGTTGGATCTATAACTTGATATTCCAAATTGACGAAACCAACCTTCGTCAATTGTTTTCCAAAAGTTTTCAACATTGTTATCTTTCACAATTGATATTAAAATATATACATTTGTATATATATATATATATATATATATATATATATATGTTGATTATATCTTAACTATCAAATGCAAGCGCATGCCTATAAATATAAGTGTAGCAATATATTTACTAATGATAGTACACAATTATCGCTGATGTGCTCGAGAAATGTGCTAGACATTGAGTGTTGCATGGATCATATATACTTGAACATATATCAAATCACGTTTCACGGTCAATAAACCGAATCACGTATGTACAATTTTTGATGGTTTAAAAGGTAAATGTATTAGATACATTCATGCATATAGCGTGTGAATTGATGATCGCACGCCGGAGTATACATAACAATTTTACTGCCAGAAACAATAAAATTGTAAACCGTTATTCAGAATGTCTCATCAAAATATTTCATTGCCCCATTTGGTATATTGTAGGTAACAAAACCACAGTCCGAGAGGCATGATACGGGAGCTCTTTATAGCAAAATAACCATCAAGGCCCTCCAGCGACGGGTTCCAAAGGTACGAGGTGTCATCTCGAGCACGTTCTACAGGGAATTGTTCGATATAGCACGCCATTCACACCTCTCGCTGCGCTGTTTCATGTATCAATAGTTTCATTTCAATCTTGACAGGACATTTGAATCAATGTACATAATTGTCAGATATACAGAAACGACTTGATTGAATCGATGAAAAAGCCCATGAAGGGTAATTCCTGTCGGTATATGATATTATTCACATTGTACGAGTATATAGGCCTGCTCGCTATTCTGCCAGACCAGACATTTGCCCTGGCGTCATGTTTGGTACATTCGATTTATGATCATATAATCATATAACGGACTTCTACATTTATAGAAATCATATTATATAAAATATATTTATATCGTTGAATATTCACTTACTTGATTAAGTTTTACACTTTCGTAGTTTGATAATATTATCTTTTTAAATAGAATCACTAAATACGTAATGTGATTATGTAGAACATGGAAACTTCGGAGTCTTGCGTCTGTATTTAAATAGCCTACAGAAAAGTTACAAACATAGGAACAAGTGAGATATATGATTAGATTAAACCATTGTAACACGTTTTCAATGGGAGAAGACTTATATAGGCAATGCCTGATGTCTAATCCCTTTGACAATTGTATTTTTGTCAATAAAATTATTTGAAATTGTAAAAATTGTAACACGTTTTCTCAGTTCATCTCCATGTGTAGATATGGAAATGCGACCTGGGGAAATAAAACCATCTCTAAGTTAATAAAATATTGTAGTATGTTTATCAACATCGGTGTGTTAATATTTTTTTTGAATGATAAAGTATTGTAAAAGCTACCCTTTTTGGTATCGTAAAATAGTATTGAAAATGGCTAAAAGAAGGTTGATAAAACATGGATAAAACAATGTGTTGTATTATTTAATGAATAGTGTCTTGTTTATTGTGTAATAACCCTGTGACAGTAACGGACCTTGAAGACGATGTCGTTCTGATGGATATGAAAATTCTCTGTGATAACGACGAGATATATACATATTCTAAATGCAATGTAGATCAAAGTTGACAGTTAATCTATATGACTATAATACTCAACTTTTTGAGAAACATGACTGATCAAGATTTCATAATATGGTCACAATATCCTTGTAAAACGTGTATGACTCATAATTTATCCTCCACATTCTGAACTCGATGTGTGAACTATGCTTCGCCTTAATGGTAACACCTTTAAAACACTTCACTTTATAATTTATCGAAATCTGATTATTACAGTTTGACTGGATGGGTTACTTCAGGGTATTCGTTGAGGACCCGTTTGATGAGTCGGAACCAATCGTGACTTTTGCAACAGATTATCTTTCTGTTCTGACTGATCTCATAGAGGTCACAGACAAAAGGTCAGTGTTCTTCATAGAAATGGATTTAGAAACTATGTCCTATAGATGTTTGTTATATCGTCTATGTCCTATAGATGTTTGTTATATCGTCTATGTCCTATAGATGTGTGTTATATCGTCTATGTCCTATAGATGTTTGTTATATCGTCTATGTCCTATAGATGTTTGTTATATCGTCTATGTCCTATAGATGTGTGTTATATCGTCTAGGTCCTATAGACGTTTGTTATATCGTCTATGTCCTATAGATGTTTGTTATATCGTCTATGTCCTATAGATATTTGATATATCGTCTTTGTCCTATAGATGTTTGATATATCGTCTAGGTCCTATAGGTGTTTGTTATATCGTCTATGTCCTATAGATGTTTGTTATATCGTCTATGTCCTATAGATATTTGATATATCGTCTTTGTCCTATAGATGTTTGATATATCGTCTAGGTCCTATAGGTGTTTGTTATATCGTCTATGTTCTTTAGATGTTTATTACATTTTCTACATCTTGATGCTTGTGATATTGTAAATATCTTTCAGATGTTTTTAATACTATCTACATCTTACATATGTTTGTCATATAATATACATCGTACAGATGTTTGGCATATATAATCTAGATCGTACAGATGTTTGACATATAATCTACAATATTTTGATGTTCATTACACTGTCTACATTCTATAAAGGTTTGTTACATATATACATCATGTTTTGTTACATATTCTTCAAGCTTTGGGATTTTCGTTACAGTATTTATATCCTTCGAACTATGTATAATATATGACACTATTAAAACAATGTCATGTTAAGTTGTAAAACTAATATGAAACAGGCAATGCCTGAAAAGAGCGAAGCTAGCTACATGTAGTTTGCCAATGTATAACATAAAAATATAGTGATAAACGTTTCGCCGTTTAATGACGAGAAAGTAATAATAACCGGAAACCAGAATGACTTTTCTGAAGATGCTATTTCTCAGAAACTTGTGAAATGCTTTGTAGTATGTATGGTCAATATCAGCATGCAAAGGATTTTATGAATTTACAGGAATGTTTGTGAATTGGTTATCTCCATTGCTTTGTGCTGACTTTCAAAACCCCACATTTTTTTTTTTTTTTTTCTGTTTGAGTCTTACCATTTGGAATTGTTGTCGCCCTTGGTTTTGCATAGTACAGTATGTGTGATCATTACCAGAGACATATGAATGATTTATTGCATATAATGTGTTTATATACCAGACATATATCTCTGTATATACCAAAAATGAGAGTTTTCTAAACAGCAGTTCAACTGTAGGTATATGGCCCCATGTAGTTGAAGGATCAAAGCATGACATTGAATATATGCCAATTATTTCCATTGCTTTCTTTCAACCATACTTTTATGTGAATGTCCAAATGAATTGCTGCTGCTTTCACTTCAGAAAGTGTAGCCCAACCATTATTGAATAGTGTACAATTTATGCGTCCTGTATGTGGAATTAGAAATTGATGTGTTTTGAACCAATTTTAATTTTTTTTTTTAAATCTTCCCAGAAAATCGAGTTTTTATACATATCTGTACAGAAATGCTTTATCAGTCTTTGAGAAAAATCACCATGTAATGATCATGTAATGATTAACATAAAATTGCATCACTTCAACACCAATGGTGAACATGTAAACTTGATTCACAGGGGCATGTCTAGTCTTAAATTTAAAAATAAATACATTTTGTAGCCAGAAATAGCTATATGTTAATTTATATAGGTATTTCTAGCTATTTTTTGATATAAGACAAGACATGTCCCTGTGGTTGATTAAAGGAACAATTGTTAAGTTCCAATGTAGACAGAGCTATAACCAAGGCACTGGACTGTTAATTGTCTTTGATTATTTCCCCTTGTTAGCCTTGATACAAAGTAGAATAATCAGTAAGCTTAAATGAGTAATTTCAAATATGTAATACCCAAACCTGTATAGTAATTGAAACTATAAAGTGCAGTACAGTACAATACAGGTCTGGCAATGTTATGTCTAGTTACAACCAGAAGTGGATCCAGGATGGATACAAAATCTAGACAACAGTTACAATTCAGGATGTCAATCGATTTTATTTCTGATTAATATCACTATCAGTGTAACACTTGAGAAAGATGTAGTATTTTGTTGTTCATGGTGCGAATTCAGCAGCTCATATCTATGTAGTTGTTGTTCTAGCCTCTTTATTTCAGCTGCTGCTGACACAACTTCCAAAGCTGTATCTGAAAAAATACAATAGTTACAAATGGTTTTTTTTTTCATATTTTTCATTTAATGACAACACTCTTAAGCTAAAGTTTTCATTTTTCTACATGTCCGGAGTATGCTTTACAATATCTCAACAAATAGGATGTATATTTTCTATGTATGTGCTATTCCCACCCTATACATGAAGTCTTTTGACATGCTTGCTGTTTACTAGAAAGCTCAGGATTCATATCAGGAAAGGTCATGGATGTTAGAATAATCAGGGGGTGGGGTCGGATAAGATATGTTTACTGATGGTGGATAAGGTCATGGATTAATAACACTCAGGGATTAGAATAGACAGTTTCAAAATTGCACTTGTATTATATTGTAGTTACCGATGTTTATTATAGAGGAAGGAAAATCAAATGCATACAATTAGTCAAGCTGTCACATCATTATGTTTGACTGGTTTATAGATTCGAATGTGGTTTATTAAATATTTAGTTATAGAATATTTTCATTTTCACTCAATGCCAATATGATAATCAACAGGAAAGTGTTTCATTAAAAAATATCACATTATCATTAGATGATATCCCAAATATTAGTGCCAAATGGAGGCATTCCAGTAATATACACATTTCATGTGGCAGTACATTTGGTAATCTGTGAGGGGAAAATAAAGTTAAGTGTGAATCAGATGTAATTTTGCAACATTGATATTGTTGGTAACAGTAACATAGCTGGTAACTACAATGTAAACTTAATGTTATGTATATACTGTGTTCTATAGTAGAATTAGAAATACAGTAAGATTTGAGAGATTATCATCTTTTAATTAAAACTGGTATTGGGCACCATTGAAAATTAATAGCTAATGAATTTGATATAACCACATGGACATGTCTCGTCATATATTTTAAAAATAGCCAGAAATACTTATATATAAAGTCTTCATATAGGTATATCTGGCTATTTTTTTTTTAAATAAGACTAGACATGCCCCTGTGGTATAAGTTAACAGTAATAAAAGCATGCATACATGATGAGTGTGTTTCAAATGGTATCAGATAGCCCGAGTTTCCTCTGGCCCTAACACTACACCAGACATACATATCAGACTGCAGTATAACGTTAGGCAAACCTTGCCACGAGAAAGTGAAAGTACACTGTTGATGACTAAATACATGAAGACAAGATTCCAAACGTTCGCAGTAAATACATGTACTACACATACATGTACTTCGTTACACTAGTCTTACTGTACAGTACACAACGGTGACATTACCTTGTAGCTTCTACTTTCGTTTTGACATGGTTTTGTACGCCTTCACCCACCTCCAGCTCATTTTTATGTCGCTTTTACTTACGTTTTAGGTTCCATGAATTGTAGAATATACAACACCGCCCTCCAATCTATCAGGGTATCGGCCGTAACTGTTGCCAGTTCCCCACGAGCACTTTTTCACCTTTTTCTGTTTACATATGTATTCTCGCGGTGTTCAACTGAGGTCCGACAAATTGACGGAGGTAATGGCGGACAATCGACCTCGCGATCTGATTGGCTAGATTTATATAGCAACCACGTTGCCTAGGAACGACATGGAGGGTGCAACATCTCGGTACATTTTCGGCAATCATCGGAAATATGCCGAATGTTCCCAGTTCCGTCCTCGAAACCATAACTCGAGCTACATTTTATTCGCACACTATAACAGATATTTTTTACAAAAATAGTTAGTGAGAATTATGAACACACAAACTGGATTTACGTAACGTTCGACTTTGTATACAGTTTCTGCAGACAACTGGAGCGGGTTGCACCCGCTCACTTCCGGCAGAAAATGTTCAGGCTGTACCATCCCGTACGACGTTATGCGAAGCTGGACTAGAATACTGTACATACGCGCACGTTAACGGTAAAGAGCTTCGCTCGGGCAGCTTCGCTGCCCGAAGAGCTTCGCTGCCCGAAGAGCTTCGCTCTTATTATAAAATCATATCCCATATTTTCGTGATACCAGCAGTAATACGATTTTTATATATTGCATTGTTTGTGATTCTATACAAAATCATACGTCATGTCTTATTTATCATATAGGGTTTTGTCTAACTACATTCTGTGGCGAGTAATCATGGGGTTTGCACCAGAAATGACAGAAAATTACCAGCAAGCGCGGCGTGCTTATCGTCGGGTCCTCCAGGTAGGTAATGTACACAGGATTTGTTTAGTCCCAAAGTAAAAAATGTTTCTTTATCGTGAAATGTTGTGCTTGAGTCAACGCTACAAGTCGATTGTTTAAGCATTTGTTCTGTAAATAAACATAATTATGATATTAGTTATTTTGACATTAACTAATGATCGAATTTCGAAGTTGCCTCCAGTTACATGAGGTTCTAAGCTCTGGACCATTACACATACATGTTTCATTAGAATAGTCATGGAAATTGAAATTTAATTAATAAGCATTATTTTGAAAACTCCAAATGTTATTTCATAATACACATGTTGTTATATGGATCGCCTCCAAACTTTGTATGTACGACTTGAAACGTAATCACTTGTTCCCTACAATAAAGGGATATTTTCCATGCAAGTTCATTTTCTCAGTAATGTCTATTTGGAAGACTTGAGGGAATTGTTTAACACAGTTAACCTTTGTCTTTGAAGGGAATAACAATGGACAAACCTCGCTGGCAGAAGTGTGTTGGGTATGTGAACGACCGTCTAGGTATGGCAGTGGGCGCCGTGTTTATACGGGATAACTTCCGGAAAGAAAGTAAAGAATCGGTTAGTATGATTGCTACAAACATAAAACTGCCTTTCGAACTTATATTAAGTAATCTATTCAAACATACATAAAACATATTTTGTTGTAATAAAAAACCAAAATAATTTGGCACAATTTACATTCAGAACGAAGTTATGTTAGTAACGCCTTTTCCTTATACAATAATCAATTGTATATCTAAGTTGTGATACAGCAAACGCTCTCCCTGCGGATCCGGTGTATTTGATATAGATAGTTTGTAAACTTCTTTGATCAAAAATGTTTCCCAGTGGTTGCCATTATAAAGTGGAATAGGTTTAGTTTATATGTGAAAATTGACCCTGAAATGTTCCAATTCATGTAAAACATATTGATCAATAAAATAATTAGGTTTTCGGCTTATAAATTTTGACGAATCATGAAAAATCAGATAAAAGATATTTGATATTTTCCGGATTAATGAACGAAATACCAATGAATTACTTCGTCTCTATTTCATCTGTGAATGAATTAATTTCCGCCACAACAAGATACGGGAAGATTTATTTCATGTGTACAAACAGAAAATATAAGATCTGTAGAGCATTTTTACGAAAAACATGTGTAAGTGAAGATAATAGACAAGATATACGGAATATCACAGCACGCTGATAACAGTATTATGATATAGGATCAAACACAATTATTAAAGCTAAGAAACACTAAACAAAGCATACCATGCATGACACTCACAGGGTTTTGTTTCGATACAAATAGCTAAGACCTTTCCCTGATTTGCCTTCATACCATTTCCAATGAACTGCTCTGTCAACATTTTCTAGAACCTCTTATCGGAGGACAAGGCTGTTGAGATTTGACAGGTTCTATTTTTAGCGAAGAGTGGAGGTGTCCAGTTTACCGAAATATGTTATCAAGTACATAAAGTATATAGAGGATATCTAACAGTGTCTTCAGTAATACCATATATATTTCACGAGTGGGGCTAATATTTTGATATTTTTTCACGAGTTCGCAGCACGAGTGAAAAATATCAAAATATTAGCCACACGAGTGAAATATATTTGGTATTACTGAAGACACCGTTAGATATTCTGTTTATTACATTTTTTATCAACGAAAAACCTACCCCGTATGCTAACTAGGCCTACAGCGAAAGTTTGCATACGTTTAGAGTAGTTCCCCCTGTCCAGGTGCTGACATATATGTCGGGCTTTCTGATTGGTCAATCATTTTGGTATTTTCTAATCATTAATTTGATTGGTCAAATCAGCAAAAGTGATATTTTTCACTATGATGAAAAATATCACTTTTATAGAATGAATAATTTTTGATATTCCACTGGTAAAAATGTAATAAAATGATTTTCTTCTTTAATCGTTGACAAATGTTTCTTCCTTCTATACCACTTATCCTCTAGGCTTTAACAATGATACACAACATACGAGAGGCATTCAACGAACTGTTGGAGGAGAACGAATGGATGGATGACGACACACGTGCTGTGGCGCGGCAGAAGGTAAACATATTCGTGTTCGCAATGTATACCATGTTGTTTCAAAACCGATTTCTAATAATTATCAACCCGATTTAATTATGGGTTTGGTGAACGGTTACTTCATGAAATGTTTGTTTAGGACAATGTTTTCCCAACCTTCCACTATTTCTTTTTTTCGTTATCACAGACGAGTCCTGGAATATATTAATTACTCAGACGTAACATTATCAACTATAACAATTATATCGAAAGATGCTATTAATCCCAGTATATTACCCTGATTACATACTTGTTAGATACTCTAACTGTTCCTTACGTCCCTTCCAATATTACAAAGGTGTATCTGATATGAATTATTATATACTAAGTCATACCACATCGACAGGCATTAATGACATATATCTTCCCTAAAGGCCAACGCAATGAATGAAAGAATCGGATACCCAGACTTCTTAACGGAACCCGACAAACTTGACACAAAGTATGATATTGTAAGTATACTGTCTTATTGTCTGGATTTGGTTTTCTACGGCTGAACATTTTATTAACTTAATACTTATGTAAATGTCTTTACATTTCAAAAGAATCATGGAAAGTGATAAAGCAATTAAAATAATTGATTTAGAATTGTTATTATGTAATTAATTAACATCTGGACCAATTAACTATTTAACCAGGATCATTAACGTTTTTGTTGACCAGCTCCACTTTCAAGAAGATCAGTACTTTGAGAACATTCTGAATGTAGAGCTTTACGATGCCCGGATGACGATGACAAAATTGCGAGAACTAGTGGACAAAAATGCGTAAGATATGATGTAATTTTGTCATGCTTTTACAAAGCACTTACAGATATGTTTGATAACGAATACATTCCTTGACGACTAGTCTTGTTACTGTCAGGTATCATATACGATAGCAAACACGTTTAGATTAGATAATCTCTGGTCAATTGGGACATGGGTTTGACCTCGGGTTATAAATGAATGTAAACAATCAGGTTTAGCATGACACACATATAAACAGATATATATGTTGTATGTATTTGAATTTAAAAATCAACAGTTTGATTAACGCCAGGCTTTATATTTATTTTATTTATTTGTTTATCTATTTTGTTCAAGGTGGGACCAGGGACCAGCAATGGTAAATGCCTTTTACAACCCAAACACAAACGATATAGGTATGTACGAGTTACGTCCCTTGTTCTTGTTAAGGCTAGATATATACCCTTGTCTGCTGCATTAAAATCAAGTGCACGTGTTATTCAAAAAATATCGTGGAAAAGGTTAAACGCTATTATGTATGGTGGCATATCGTCATGGCTATCTTTAGCTCGCGCCGCGGGTGTCTTTTTTCGTTGTTTCGCGCTACAAGTTTCGTTGTTATTTCGTTATGTCGATGCAAAAAGACTATGTTTAGTCGGCGAAAAGACGATTATTAATGTTATTAAGCAACTAGATAAAAATAACGAAATGTAAATCGCTTGATTGGAGGCCTACTTTTATAGTTCCACCTCTTATTTAACACTTAACATAAGATTACATCTACATCTATTTGTAAATGAGATATTTTGAAATCATGTCTGATAACAATTATCTTAATATTGAGTCTGTGTCATTTTAAGTGATATTCAGTAAGTCACAAGAATGCCTTCGCTTGTTATGGAACAAATTAATTCGTTAGGTTGTTTTTGCCAACAGACAGAACACGATTTGTCAGGCTTTTATAGGTTAGATAAGTTGACTATGTAAGTTAAGGCATTATACAATAGATTATGATTATAAACAATGAATTACTACCATACTGTAAGCATTATTCTTCCAGTGAAATGAGCATGTTCCTGAAATTCCCATCTTGATTTTATGAAGTCAAACCAGTACTGTAATGAATTGATGTACACGAAGATGTAGATAATAAAATAACGTGAGATATTTATATTGTCGGTGATATAGATAATAAAATAACGTGAGATATTTATATTGTCAGTGATATAGATAATAAGATAACGTGAGATATTTATATTGTCGGTGATATAGATAATAAAATAACGTGAGATATTTATATTGTCAGTGATATAGATAATAAAATAACGTGAGATATTTATATTGTCAGTGATATAGATAATAAGATAACGTGAGATATTTATATTGTCAGTGATATAGATAATAAGATAATGTGAGATATTTATATTGTCAGTGATAGGGATAATAAGATAACGTGAGATATTTATATTTTCAGTGTTTCCAGCTGGTATTTTACAGCCCCTGTTTTACAGCGACAAATTTCCGAAGTAAGTAACGAAACAACACCCTCACAAGTTGCGTATACTACAAATTTTAAAATAGAAAAGTATATTCACGTATATTTCATTATCGTGTTAAATCATTTAATATACAAATGTACACCTTTTTAAGTTGGTGATATAACTGCACCTCACTTCATATATTTTAACATTTGTGGGGTTTTCTTTTGTTTTTTGTTTTTGTTGTTTTTTGTTTTGTTTTTTGTTTGTTTTATTTTTTAGATGGAGGGAGGGGGTTTGATTTTTTTTTTCTTTCTTCTTTTCTTCTGACACCTCCCTTGAAGATTTCCACAAAAAAACCTGAATAGATGAAATAATTGCATAGTAACATTCTTCTTTCATTATTAAGCAAATATTGTATCTTATTCACTTCAGAAAGTGCTATATAGAGGTTATTGAATGGTTTCACGTTTAATATAACATATATTTCACGAGTATGACAGAATATTATATATATAGAGTGCGAAGCACGAGTGAAAAATTTCGAAATATTCTGTCATACGAATGAAATATATGTGATATTTAACGGGAAACCATTCAATTTTCTTTTTATTGTATTTCATAAACTTAAAAACAAAATTGTAAACATCGAAAAAGTAATAGTGTCAAAAAGTGCAGGGAATCAGTAATCAGAAAGGACTGATCAGCGCAATTTAAGCGTTTTCTGCTGTTATCGGAGAATCTGTGCATGAATAGCTAACGTCAAGTGAGTATTTTGTCAAAAAGTACTCAGAATATTCCAGAAATACAGCAAAATAACCAATTTATCTACCTCCGCTTCGATTGGAAAAATCGGCAAGTTTCAACGAGGTGAATATACAAAGGTCCGCTCTGAATTGTCAAAAACGGAAAACTTATATTTTCACTGCAAAACTTATATTTTCGCTGCAGTGAAAAGATGTTTTATTAGTTTGATAAATTTCTATATTTCACTGACAAAAATGCAATAAATATTTATATTTGTCTATCTCATAAAATCATTTACCTTTCTCAACAAGTTTCATAACTCATTTTTTCGGACTTCATGAATTAAGGGTCATCTATATAGCAGAATACTGTTGAATTTCAAATACGAATAAATACCTAAAGATTTGCACAAAAAATGTGATGTAATATACCAAAATGTTTGTTTGGACATGTAGCTTCTTACAATCACCAATAATATGCTATAGATGCTACCAGTTTCTTCTATAGAGTAACTTTGTGGTAAGATGTAGCATGTAATAATTCTAAGTCACGCAAATTATCAAACCTGAAAAATAGCCATGCTGTTATGTTTACAAGTGTCTATAGCACAGGGTAGGAGCATTTGTTTGACCGGATTTTACTGTATATACGTATAAACACTTATTTTGTTTTGACCTTGAAATGCAAATGGCAGCTGAGAATAATATTACATAAATATGGCGTAGAGGAGGCATTTCAGTTAATAACAATACTCCTATATCGTACTTTTAAGACATCTTATCATAGTAACATGAACATTTTGAAGTCAATTTGTTCAACTGGTGAGTTTGGAGCCTTTTTCGGAAATAGGCTTATTTTACCCCAAACTCAACGGTTGAACTTTTTTTCATAAAAGCAGTCTTCTTGCCACATCAAGAATACTTTATATTGTCTAATAAGAGCATTTTTGATGTTTTAAATACCTCCTAATATGCCATATTTGTGTGATATCATTCACGACCGCCATTTGCAATTCAAGGTCAAAATAAAAACAGCGTTTATACATATAATAACGTCAAAGCTGGTCAAACCAATGCTCCTATTCTGTGCTTTAGACACTTGTGAGCAAAACGACATGGCAAGTTTGTGTAATATATGGGATATAAATGAGTTAATTATGTCCCCCTGAAACATGCATTTTTCTTACGTTTTGTTGAAATTTACAAACAGCTTAACAAATTACATGTCAATAGCAAGTCCCACGGTTTGCCATGATACATACTAAACGTTCATCATGTTACTTCTGTGACATTGCACCATAATAGGGATTTATAGGCCTGTAAAATATCAATGTTTTGACTGGATTTGCTGTTTAGATGCCCCTTAAAGATACATCTGCTACATACTATACAATGCTGAATACTGGTAATTGTAGTGTTAAAATATTAAAAAAAAAAACAGTAAGAGTTAACCTGGTCTTCAGTAATGGACGTCATCGAATGTACTATATATATTTACTATGAAATTTGACATACTTGCTAACACTGTTACTGAGCTAATCAGGGAATGGTTTTAACAGGTCTTTGAATTACGGCGGTGTCGGTGTGGTGATAGGACACGAAATCACACATGGCTTTGATGACAAAGGTAATAATCTGATTATTCAATATGATAATATGATAGAAAACGGTTTTGCTGAGCAGATCAGTGGTAAATGTTCGCAACGTTTTACCAACACGTGCTTTACGTGGTTATTAATAAAACACTTTGCTGTGTACTTTTATCAGAATATTAATAACATGATCTGCCCTCCTTGATAGAAATGAAAATGTTTTGTTGTGGAACAGTGCTGTGTATCAACTACGAACACTAACTATAATTGTATACACAATGTATATTATATTGTAAATATATTTTTCTCTATAGATCATGTCAGTATGTGAAAATGGAATCAAATGAATTTGAATGTGTGCACACACCTTGTGTCAATTGCCGCAATTTAGAATGAATATCAAGCTTCTAACTTTCATTATACGTTACACAAAATGAAACTTGTGTATCTACAGGTCGTCAGTACGATAAGGATGGAAACATGAAACAATGGTGGAAGAATGAGACAATAGAAGCCTTCAGGAAACAGGCACAGTGTGTTATTGACCAGTACTCTAGTTATACTCTCGAACAAATAGGGCTCCATGTAAGTATTACTGTAAATATACTTACACATATTAAGTTTGCGACACTCCAATCTTAGCGAAAACCAGAATTGAAATATTACTTCAATAATGACGAATTAGAGCAATCACTATAGAAGGGTATACAGAAAATCCAAGTACATGTAACACAAATATAATTCAGCGGAATACTTTCAACGTAGTATCCAACAGCAACTGTTGACATTAATTGCAATTGTTGAAATTAATGACAAATATTAACATCATTAACAAATGTTGACATCAATAATAAATGTTGACACCAATAACAAATGTTGAAATGTTGACATCAAATAAATGTTGACATTAAACAAATGTTGACTACAAACATGTTGAAATGTTGACATCAATAGCAAATGTTAACATTCATTGCAACAACTGACATAAATAACGAATGTTAACATCAATAGCAAATGTTGACATCAATAAAAAATATTGACATTCAGCAAATGTTGACACCAGTAACAAATGTTGTAATGTTGACATCAATATCAACTGTTTACATGAATATCAACTGTTTACATTAATATCAAATGTTGACATCAATATAAAATGTTGTTATCATTATCAAATGTTGTAATCAATAGATATCCGTTTCCCTCCTGTTGGTATTTAACACTACTGTATATAGTTGGTAATAATCACGAGGCATTTAATTTCGTTTTGATAATAACTAAAATTCTTTGTGAGTTTATGGAATTTTCACTGTTGATCGATAAACAGCCTAAGCTTGTTATCGTTTTAGAGGTGTTACTTTGAAACGACACACATATATTTCCAAATAGCATTTGCATCAAATGTACAAATGTGCCCATTTCTTTTATGAAAACTACATGTAGTAAGAACGAAGATGTTCATAATAAACTACTGTAAGTTACAATTATATTTCTCATTATCTAATGACATCATGTTGAAAACTTTAATTGCAGATTGATGGTAAAAATACACAGGGCGAAAATATAGCAGATAATGGCGGACTGAAACAGTCCTATAGAGTAAGTATACAATGAGCAGTCTACCAGAGTGGGTTTATATTGTACAGTCCGGCCATACCGGGCCACTTCTTAAATATGAAGCTTGCGTAAATAGAGGATATCTAACAGTGTCTTCAGTAATACCAAATATATTTCACGAGTGGGGCTAATATTTTGATATTTTTCACGAGTGCGCAGCACGAGTGAAAAATATCAAAATATTAGCCACACGAGTGAAATATATTTGGTATTACTGAAGACACTGTTATGCGCACTCGTGAAAAATATCAAAATATTAGCCCCACTCGTGAAATATATTTGGTATTACTGAAGACACTGTTAGATATTCTGTTTATTACATTTTTTATCAACGAAAAACCTACCCCGTATGCTAACTAGGCCTAATGTAAACAAAAAAATAGTTTCCCCTGTCCAGGTGCTGACATATATGTCGGGCTTTCTGATTGGTCAATTATTTTGGTATTTTCTAATCATTAATTTGATTGGTCAAATCAGCAAAAGTGATATTTTTCACTAGTGAAAAATATCACTTTTATAGAATGAATAATTTTTGATATTTCACTGGTAAAAATGTAATAAAACACATTATGTCTATCATGACATCAAGTTCTATATCGTATTCGAGTGCCCGTCGGTCAAGGTGAAACAGCCAAACCTCACACATAAGTATATTGTATATTGAAAAAAAAAAGAGTTCAAGTAATTATATATATTGATTTACATTCACGTACAAAATACACTCATGTGGAGTGGGATGTTTTATCTGTGGTATGAATAAGTACATCTGTAACTGATTTAAAATATTATTTTGGTCTCGTACTTGGACAAGTATGCCAAAACGAACCTATTAGCTTTGACATTTTGACATTTCCTTCGACCTTTGTTTATAATTTTCTCACTGTCGCCTGCTAGGTATTAACACTGTAGGCACTTACTATCTCTTACGAGTCCTAGAAATATCAAAAATCTGTATGATTAGTTTAATTCATTTTAGCCTTCCTCAATTCAATCTTGATTTGTATTGAATGGTGCTGATATAGTGTATGCCGTTGTATTATCCTTTACTTCCCAAGTGTCTGCAGCTAAATTCAACTTACAAAAATAACGGCCAGCACCATTACCTAATTGTTGTGTCATTAACGATTGTTAACGTGTGATTATCTCCCTTAACAGGCATACAAGAAATGGGTGGCGAAACACGGAGAGGAATTAGCTCTGCCTAGTTTAGAACTGACGCATGATCAGCTCTTCTTCTTAAATTATGGACAGGTATTCTGAATTATAAATAATTAACCATTTGTATACATACACGAAAGAAGCCCAGGTATTAAAGATGTACTGTCATCAATTTCTGATTTATATCAGTAATGAAGTCATCGTGACACGTTTAGGGTCTCGTTACAGATCTATTCTACCCTTGCTTGCTTTAGGCCAGTATTGATAGTGGGTAATGTTACAGTGCAGTAATCCTTCCCCTCCTTCCGACTATACTTCATGAAACAAGAAATAAACGAATTAATAAAACTATTAAAGAGGCTTGCCCGCAGAGAGATCAATTGTTGAGTTTTTCATTTTATTTTCCTTATAAAACGCTGAAAAGTGATATTAAAACCTCATTTTTTAAATATTATTTATTTAATCGCAACCCGCAATAAGTCCCCGCTATAAAGTGGAGTCTAATTTGATTGACACATCAAAGAAACAAGCACTAGCACAGTGCCGCACAGTGATAACTTCAAAGGCAGCGGCGATTTACAAAGAAGATTTGCCGTTATATTCCATATTCCCTCTCAGGTTGAGTTTTAAAACGTCTTTTAAATACATATTCTGTAATTGTTTTCAAGAAATAAAGTCGGAAAGCCTCTAATTTTGTCACATAGAAACGTGTACTGAAGTTTATTTAGTGATCGGAGATGTGCCGTTTACCGGTCCGTCTGCGGGTAAGCCTCTTTAAACTTGAGTTTTATTTTATATTTATATGTTTATTCTACTTTGTAAAAAGATAAAGAAAACGTTGCTAGAACATCTCTCAACTCAAGACCTCAAAAAGAGAACAAATCGCATTACCCGTTAATAGTATTTCTTGTATGTGATATAATTTCAGATTTTTTTCTTTCTTATTCTTCTTGCTATTTAACTATTTCATTAAAATCTATGTGCACGTATTCAATAGATATGGTGTGGCAGCATGCGGAACGAAGAAGCACTACACGAGATTCGAACCTCTGTCCACAGCCCTGGATCTATCAGGTATTCACTATAAAGTCTAGAAAATGGATTAATTATACACGTCTGTTAACGTCCTGTGTAAACTGACATAGACAGTTTGATATAGAGAGTAATTACATGATATACGCTAGCTTAGGATATAGTGATATAGGTATGTTTAATTGAAGCTTGGTTCAAACAACTATTCAGCTTCTTCTCGTGGACCGCAAATCTACCAATAACATATACATTGTACTACACATTCTAGAAATGTTTCTACGAGTTTCACATACATAACATTACATAACATAACATAACATCATAGAAAATGAACTTCGATTGAAATGAATTAATCAAAAATAGTTGATATTGATGATAGTCATGTCTTCGCCTTGGCTATTTTGACCTAGTATATATTGCTCTGTTTGGTGTTATTTCCATGGCGTAAGGCTAACAATATGTCATTGTCTACAAAACTTCACTGCATTACGCTATAGGTATGTAATAAAGTAAGTGGTAATCACGTCTGTACCGTTACCTGAAATGTTCTTTGTCTACATAAAATGTCTTTGTATCAAACGATGGATGTTTCATGATGATATGTCATTGTTAACCATACTGCAGTAGTATTAATTTAAATAAAGGTTCTGCTTCTGAACAAAACGAATATTGCTGCAGGATATTACCAGACAAGTTATATGTCAGCATGCATTAATAGGGTTTCGAGCAAAGATATTTCTCTAAAAACGTTTATCACTTCATTCTAACAACATAATTATCGTTTCAGAGTACTAGGCCCATTGTCCAATTCTAAGGACTTCTCGGAGGCTTACAAATGCAAACTAGGAAGCAGAATGAACCCGACACATAAGTGTTCCATTTGGTGATTGGTTGAACTCAATCGGTAGTCAGCCAATCATTGGCACGCTTTGAGAGATGAGTGCAGATTGGTGTATTGTCAGTCACTGACGCATTGTGAACGGTGCCTATCACTCACAGACGTATCCGTACGACCGAGATGATTCCTCGCTACCTATTATTAAAGGGAGATAATCCATTCACCAAATAAAACTACATTGTACATCAGGTGGGCGATTTGAGTGGAAAACAATTTTCTTCTCTCTATAATTTCTTCGAATGTGCTGAATGTGCGAGATATACGTTATATGAACTGTTCGAAAACATTTTCTGCAATGTTTACACGTCAAATGACGTCACGTTATTTTGGAGAAACGGATCAGCCACCGACTTGAAAACGGAAGTGACGTTGTTGGTGACTAATGATCGCATTATATTTCGTCATCATTCTAAGTTAGAGGTGTCGCATATATATCATGGAGGACGTCTATGTGCGCTACAAATCCTACTTTAGACGACCAGATCTTGTAATATACATGTAAACGATAATACAGTTTTATTTACCGTTATTGGGTACATGTATATGTGAGGACATTGATACAGGTCCACGATTGTGTATGTGAAAGTTGTCCTTGATGGACCAAATGCACAACCCAGATATTGTGTGATTTTTTTTTCTTCATTGTTGATATCATTTTGGTAAGTTTGTACTTAATGTTTTCAAATCTTTATATAATTAGACGTTATGATGTGTTTATCAAATTCCTGTGTATTCGTTAATCCAGCCGTCTTGGTTCCATGGTCCAATGAACGAGGAAACAAACTCATTATTAAATATAATATTACTTATGATGAGCGTGGCTTAATAGATTTTGGTTATGTCCGTGTGCTAGTCCGACATGATGGGCATGGTTTAATGGAGTTATGATGGGCGTGGTTTGATGGAGTTATGATGGGCGGTGTTTGATGGAGTTATGATGGGCGTGGTTTGATGGAATCATGATGGGCGTGGTTTGATGAAGTTATGATGGGCGTGGTTTGATGGAGTTATGATGGGCGGTGTTTGATGGAGTTATGATGGGCGTGGTTTGATGGAATCATGATGGGCGTGGTTTGATGGAATCATGATGGGCGTGGTTTGATGGAGTTATGATGGGCGTGGCTTAATGGAGTTATGATGGGCGTGGTTTGATGGAGTTTGGCTATGTCCGTGTGTTAGCCCGATATGATGGGCGCGGCTTAATGGAGTTTGGCTATGTCCTTATGTTTTTATTAATTACCTACATAGATTTCAGTGTGGGGACGCAAGTGACATTTTAATACAGCTCAAAAAATGAATTATCAGCAGCCGCTTCGGGTTTTACAATGGGTTTTATATTATAACATTCTTCTACAGCAGCATATCTATAAAAAAGAAAGATTTGTGGCAAAGTACCAACCAATGTTGTACATTCCAACCAACTGATTTGACGGGCGACAGCCACCGAAGTATCAAACAAAATGGGTTAGATGATTATCACCAAGAGACGTCATCAGTACGATGTACGTCATCAATATTGATTAGAAGATACAACTTTGGTGGGTACTTTGGTTTGGCGGTTACATTGGTTCGGGAGTATTTTGGTGGGTACTTTGGTTTGGCGGTTACTTTGATTCGGTGAGTAATTTGGTGGGTGCTTAGCAATATATTGCTGCAAAAGAAAGTGATAATAAAAATAAATATACCCGAAGCGGGTGCCGACATTTCATTCTATTCTTGGTGTTTAGGATACTTAAAAGTCACGTGGGTCCAACCTTTTGGATGTGTGGTTGTGATAATTTCAGTTAGCTCGTAAGGTACAGATTATAGTTACATAGAGTTTTTTTACCTAATGATTTTATACTGTTCATCAATGGTTTACATAAACATCATGTAAATACGCCCAACCCACTTTAATAGGAATAATGATATGATTATCACGAATGTGTTTTTGAAAACTTAGAAATGCTACAGCAAATAGTAGATAAATAAATTGATATCAGGGAAGAAAAAGAAAAATATGTCAACGAGTCATCACGGAAGAGACAAATGTGAAGTCGATTATAAATAAAAGAATGAGAGAATAGTTAATGTTTATAGTTTATATCAATGCATCATCAAAAACAAACAGATTAAAAATCATTGTATTATTATTGATTGAGTAAAAATAAACAAACAAACAAAAAACACATTAAAACGTGTAGTTCTTTCCCGCCAAATCTGATTTTATGTAAAGCCGGAATATATCAAACCAAGTGTTCCTGATTTATTTTCGGCCACCATCGGCTGCCCACTTTGGGGAATGATAGAGTGAAACGAAGGGAATTAACTCTAATAGATATTCGTTCCTCGTGGATGGATTGCTTTTCGTTGTACAGAAATGTTAATATTTATTTCAATTTTCATTGCTTTCTTCATTATTAATCGTTTTTATTTTATTTTTATCATTTTTTTTTTTACATTGCTGTACTTATATAAGACCAGTAAAAAAATCGTGTGTCCAGATTTCCCGTTTTGTGTATAGTTTGTTAATTCACGGTTATATCTATAAATTCTTGCGTTTAATCCATCCCAGTCCGGATATTTACGTAGCTTTACACAATATACCACTGACATTTGCCGTATATTTCAGGATGCAAAAATTGTATAAGTTATCAGGGAGCCGAAGGTGTTTAAATCAATTTGCAGGAAAAAGTTTCGTTCACAGTTTGAGTTTCTCTGGGAAGGATATTTATAAACGTGCAGTTCTACTTTTGAATACCAGCAATCTACAAAATCATCTGCGTGTTAATTCTAAATAGTGAGTTTTGAGCGACAGCCAAAATTTAAAGGTTGGGGTTTAAAAGACGACGTCATTATTATTATCATTATTTTTTTAATCTCACTTCAGAAGTATTTTTACCTAGATATTTAATTATGGCCTATATGTATGACTTATGTAGATTTTAAGAAAATGTATGTTTAGTATATATATACAATACCTACATTAGAGTGTCGAACGTTCACTATGTCCACAGGGACTTGGCACAAAGTCCTATTGCACGGTATATATCCTACATATTATAAATGGCCAGTGGGCTGGGAATTTGTGTCAGATCCCTGTGTCCGATACAAGTGTGACATATCTTCATTACTGTTGACCGACAATAAAAAGTAGATGTTAATTCAGTGAATCTAAATATCCCCATTGTCAGGAAATATTCATCGTCTAAAGTTATAATGTTACTTTGATGTCTGTACCCGGTACATCAACGTCTAAAGTTATTACTCTGATGCCTGTACCCGGTACATCAACGTTAAAAGTTATTACTCTGATGTCTGTACCCGGTACATCAACGTTAAAAGTTATAACTTTGATGTCTGTACCCGGTACATCAACGTCTAAAGTTGTTACTTTGATGTCTGTACCCGGTACATCAACGTCTAAAGTTATTACTCTGATGTCTGTACCCGGTACATCAACGTTAAAAGTTATAACTTTGATGTCTGTACCCGGTACATCAACGTCTAAAGTTATTACTCTGATGCCTGTATCCGGTACATCAACGTCTAAAGTTATAACTTTGATGTCTGTACCTGGTACATCAACGTCTAAAGTTATTACTTTGATGTATGTACCCGGTACATCAACGTCTAAAGTTATTACTTTGATGTCTGTACCGGTACATCAACGTCTAAAGTTATAACTTTGATGTCTGTACCCGGTACATCAACGTCTAAAGTTATTACTTTGATGTCTGTACCCGGTACATCAACGTCTAAAGTTATAACTTTGATGTCTGTACCCGGTACATCAACGTCTAAAGTTATAACTTTGATGTCTGTACCCGGTACATCAACGTCTAAAGTTATTACTTTGATGTCTGTACCCGGTACATCAACGTCTAAAGTTATAACTTTGATGTCTGTACCCGGTACATCAACGTCTAAAGTTATTACTTTGATGTCTGTACCCGGTACATCAACGTCTAAAGTTATTACTTTGATGTCTGTACCCGGTACATCAACGTCTAAAGTTATAATGTTACTTTGATGTCTGTACCCGGTACATCAACGTCTAAAGTTGTTACTTTGATGTCTGTACCCGGTATATCAACGTCTAAAGTTCTACTGTTACTTTGATGTCTGTACCCGGTACATCAACGTCTAAAGTTATAACTTTGATGTCTGTACCCGGTATATCAACGTCTAAAGTTATAACTTTGATGTCTGTACCCGGTACATCAACGTCTAAAGTTATAACTTTGATGTCTGTACCCGGTACATCAACGTCTAAAGTTATTACTTTGATGTCTGTACCCGGTACATCAACGTCTAAAGTTATTACTTTGATGTCTGTACCCGGTACATCAACGTCTAAAGTTATAACTTTGATGTCTGTACCCGGTACATCAACGTCTACAGTTATTACTTTGATGTCTGTACCCGGTACATCAACGTCTAAAGTTATTACTTTGATGTCTGTACCCGGTACATCAACGTCTAAAGTTATTACTTTGATGTCTATACCCGGTACATCAACGTCTAAAGTTATTACTTTGATGTCTGTACCCGGTACATCAACGTCTAAAGTTATTACTTTGATGTCTGTACCCGGTACGTCAACGTCTAAAGCTATACTGATACTTTGATGTCTGTACCCGGTACATCAACGTCTAAAGTTATTACTTTGATGTCTGTACCCGGTACACCAACGTCTAAAGTTCTACTGTTACTTTGATGTCTGTACCCGGTACATCAACGTCTAAAGCTATACTGATACTTTGATGTCTGTACCCGGTACATCAACGTCTAAAGCTATACTGATACTTTGATGTCTGTACCCGGTACGTCAACGTCTAAAGCTATACTGATACTTTGATGTCTGTACCCGGTACATCAACGTCTAAAGTTATTACTTTGATGTCTGTACCCGGTACACCAACGTCTAAAGTTCTACTGTTACTTTGATGTCTGTACCCGGTACATCAACGTCTAAAGTTATACTCTTATGTCTGTACCCGGTACATCAACGTCTAAAGTTATTACTTTAATGTCTATACCCGGTACATCAACGTCTAAAGTTATTACTGTGATGTCTGTACCCGGTACATCAACGTCCACAGTTATTACTTTGATGTCTGTACCCGGTACATCAACGTCCACAGTTATTACTTTGATGTCTGTACCTAGTACATCAACGTCTAAAGTTATCAATTTGATGTCTGTACCCGGTAGATCAACGTCTAAAGTTATTACTTTGATGTCTGTACCCGGTACATCAACGTCTAAAGTTATAACTTTGATGCCTGTACCCGGTACATCAACGTCTAAAGTTATTACTTTGATGTCTGTACCCGGTACATCAACGTCTAAAGTTATTACTTTGATGTCTGTACCCGGTACGTCAACGTCTAAAGTTATTACTTTGATGTCTGTACCCGGTACGTCAACGTCTAAAGTTATTACTTTGATGTCTGTACCCGGTACGTCAACGTCTAAAGTTATTACTTTGATGTCTGTACCCGGTACATCAACGTCTAAAGTTATTACTTTGATGTCTGTACCCGGTACATCAACGTCTAAAGTTATTACTTTGGTGTCTGTACCCGGTACATCAACGTCTAAAGTTATTACTTTGATGTCTGTACCCGGTACATCAACGTCTAAAGTTATTACTTTGATGTCTGTACCCGGTACATCAACGTCCACAGTTATTACTTTGATGTCTGTACCCGGTACATCAACGTCTAAAGTTATTACTTTGATGTCTGTACCCGGTACATCAACGTCTAAAGTTATTACTTTGGTGTCTGTACCCGGTACATCAACGTCTAAAGTTGTTACTTTGATGTCTGTACCCGGTACATCAACGTCTAAAGTTATTATGTTACTTTGATGTCTGTATCGGTACATCAACGTCTAAAGTTATTCTGTTACTTTGATGTCTGTAATTGTTACTAATAAAATCGTCATTTTAAACATGTTCGTCTCGTTTGTTGTTTGACAGAGTTGATGCTAGAGCCTGCGTTGGATTGCAGCACGTCTGGTTCCAAGCACCATTGAGTATCCTGAGAAGGACGAACCAGAGGTTCATTAATCAATTATTATGTACTAGATGTATCTGTTAGCAATCAAATTCAAATCTATAATATACTGTTTCACATGCATTGTCGATACCGTTTTACAAGATCTGGATTAGAACATTTTTGGCCTTTAATATCATGCAGAAGTCACGAAAAGAAGAGAAGTTTGTATGATGTAGTATACAGATTGATGTAGACAATGGGACAGAAATATTCCCTTTCCTTATACAGTGTACACATGGGGTCAGACATGATTGGTGTTTGTTGATACGCCTAGTGGTTCCGTTGTCACCACCCTAGTTTTAATTTTGAGAGTGTGACGTAATTCGGATTTGACCTGTGTGAAGCAGAAGACGCTTACTCTACCAGAGCTCATGGTCTCATTCTCCTTGTACATTTTACAATAGTATCCATGCAAATCCATATGTTTGTTGGTATTTTTTATATTGAGTGTAAATAATGGTTTCGTTATAATGTCGCTGTTGTCGTTTTTATTCAGTGTTAATGTCATAATGGCCTAATGAAATGTTCAAATGTAGGAGGTGAGGTTATCATTACCATTATCTAACCATTTCCATAACTGTTACCTAATGGAAAATTAAAAATATATATATCACATGTGTATAATCTGTCATTATTCATAGGAATTTAAACAATGCATGGCAACCACTCTATCCCATTATCTTACACTATTTATTATTCTATATGAATTAAAGTTTGACAAGCAGGTTTTTATAAATCTCGGTGACTGAAAAATCTACCCGCAGTGTCTACCACCTGCACTCAAAGAATTATACAAAAGACACGGATAAGTGGGCAGCACTTTTAAATTACTTTTAATGAAGCCATATAATTACGAAATCTTCAATTAATCTTGGTTGATTAACACAAACGTCACGTGTCCTCGCTGGTAGAGTGCATAGCAGAGAACTGAAGGGTTTGATATTACGTCACTTCCGGTAAGACGTAAAACCACAACATAAGCTTGTTTATGTTGTCCATGTGACTACAAACATATGAACACCTAGTCTGGTTCCCTGATCCCTATTTCCGTTTCCGTTGGACTACAATATAGGGTCCCTATATTGTAGTCCAACGGAAACGGAAATAGGTGACCCTATATTGTAGTCCAACGGAAACGGAAATAGGGGTAACGCCGTTCTAAGCAGAGAGTTAGATACAGTAAAATCTAAAATGAATTAAACTGCATCATACAACAGTTTCGTCTTTCTCGGACTCGTCAATGTTTTAATGTAACATATCAGTGTTATGATGGAGCATTACTTCTTGTTTTTATATAACGACATACTGGATGGATCATAACTCTTGGCTAGCAGAGATGACTGGTATTCAAGTTTGATGATTGTCAATTGACTTCGGATTAAATCAAACTAAAACAAGCACCGCTTGATACCGCATACGGATTCCTAATCCTAATTCATGAGCCCGAGCCTGATATTATAAAAACAGTTTTTAGCTTCGCTAACTTAAAAGAAACCGTACGAGTTTTCATTAGATTATATAATTACACATATTTATAATATCTAAAACACATCTTGACTTTAGGATTTCACGTCATTTTGTCGAAGTCTTACAAAAAGATAGCATTATCTAATTATTTTTAGATATTGAATACACAGACCACGTGCCACTTTATTTTCTATTTTGTATATAAAGTACATATTTCAGATATAAGTTGGACACTCGAATTACGTTTGTTTCAATTGACATATCACATGCCTAATTTGAACGGAAAAGCGATAGGTGCCTTTGATCTGTGGAAAAGTACTCATTAACCGTGACGTCACCGGCAGTGATAGCGACTGTTGAGAAATGCCTTTCCTTGAAAATAACATTTAGATTTCATCCAAGTCACCCTCAACTTCCGGTTAAGTGTTACATTACAGGCGATATCAATGGATGCCCGTGCTACTTGCAGGTGAAAGGAAGCATAATTATTCAAATATCATTTTAAAATTATACTATTTTAGCCTTTTGATTTAGGTTAATACGTCGTTTTATTAACTCGCAAAAATATTAATCTTTGTTAATGAATTCATGTATATACCTCTTCAAAAGACTATAATTGTATCACAACCATGTAGATAAGTATTTCTTATTGTCGAGATTATACCATTAATGTATAGAATAATTCAGGCTTTGCTAATTTTACAATACATTGTATCAACTTATACTAATAAATCTTGTTCGTCCGGATGGACGGATGGGAAAGACGATTCTTCAACAATGTATACCGGTCGGTCTGCTGTTGAAGGAAACCTCGGAACATACGAAGGAAGCTCACGTGGTCGCGCAGGATCATGGAAATCTCAGAATATCCAAATGAGGCCCACGTGGACGGCCAGAACCAGGAAAACCTCGGAACATTCGGAAGAGGCCCACATGGTCGGGCAAGAATCAGGGAAACCTCGGAACATCCGGAGGAAGCCCACATGATCGGGTAAGGATCAGGGAAACCTCGGAACATCCGGAGGAAGCCCACATGATCGGGTAAGGATCAGGGAAACCTCGGAACATCCGGAGGAAGCCCACATGATCGGGTAAGGATCAGGGAAACCTCGGAACATCCGGAGGAAGCCCACATGATCGGGTAAGGATCAGGGAAACCTCGGAACATCCGGAGGAAGCCCACATGATCGGGTAAGGATCAGGGAAACCTCGGAACATCCGGAGGAAGCCCACATGATCGGGTAAGGATCAGGGAAACCTCGGAACATCCGGAGGAAGCCCACATGGTCGGGTACGGATCAGGGAAACCTCGGAACATCCAGAGGAAGCCCACATGATCGGGTAAGGATCAGGGAAACCTCGGAACATCCGGAGGAAGCCCACATGATCGGGTAAGGATCAGGGAAACCTCGGAACATCCGGAGGAAGCCCACATGATCGGGTAAGGATCAGGGAAACCTCGGAACATCCGGAGGAAGCCCACATGGTCGGGTAAGGATCAGGGAAACCTCGGAACAGCCGGAGGAAGCCCACATGGTCGGGCAAGAATCAGGGAAACCTTGGAACATCCGGAGGAAGCCCACATGGTCGGGTAAGGATCAGGGAAACCTCGGAACAGCCGGAGGAAGCCGACCGTGGTAGGGCAGGATGTAGTTTCATCAACGTTCCTTAACTGAGGGAAAGCCTTCCCCAATGGTGTTTTCTTTTCGATTCTTTAAGTTCAAGAATTTCTTTCAATTAATGAACGTCAGCGGAACTGGGACTACAGGCGCGGTTCCAGGAATTTGAAAAAAAAAAAGGGGGGGGGGGGGGGGGGTCCAGTTTTTTTAAGGCTATACAAAAATTTTCCTCATCCGAAAAGGGGGCGGTCCTGACCCCCAGGACCCCCCCCCCCCCCCCCCCCCCCCCCCCCCCCCCACACACACACACACACACACACACACACACACACACACACACACACACACACACACACCCCTTGGTTCCCCCTGGACCAGGAGACACTTAATTTTCACAATGAATGGTGATTGTGACGTCAAACAACAGTATACATACATGCGCGTATGCGCGTAGACAAGTTATTTTTTTTACGTGTATGCAGAGAAATGAAATGAGGGGTGAATGAGTACCGTATTATGATATACAGTTAAGTGTTTGGACAAAAAGTCCGTCATTTAACGATGTCCGAATAGTTACGTTATCCTGTTTTCTTGAAACGAAGAGCTTTGTATAGCATTTAGAATGATAATTTGTGTTGACTTTACCTTATTTTGCACGCTTGGAACACGTTTACATAATATCCGAATATGTGTTCAATAACCATACGTACATAACCATAGCCCATTGGGCAAACAATACCTTTCCTGTGGGGAGGGCTGTAAAAGAAAGAAATGAAGACCAAATACCTGAGATCAACCTTGTATTTATGTCGCGTTACCGTAACACGACGTTTTGGGATGATCATTGCGACAATGGGCGATGTTTTCATGACGGTATGTGTAAGTATAATTCATTTATATATAAAAGCACAGTTGTAGTTATAAAAGTTCCAGTAAAATCGAAATGAATTTAATATAAATGAATCTTTCAACTGTATCGGTGGTCATAACATAGCACGACATGTGTTCTAGAGTTAAGTTAAAAGTTGGAATTATAACGATTATCATTATACTCAGATAGGGGTCGATTGATGAGGATTAATGTCCTTGTTCCGGTTAAAGCCGAGCCTAGGACACTCTCTCAGATAGGGGTCAGAGTTCAGAAGCTTAACTACCAGGGAACTGTGTTCATGTGACAACCCAGGCAAGCCAGGAAAACCACACTTGGTCTCGTTTGGAGACGTTAATCCCACTATTTAGCAGCCTTGATATATAAGGCAAAACATTCGTGACAGCGTTGGTGTGCAAACCTAATGATTTAAAAATACATTAATTTACTAATTTCATCGAAGATCAGAGAAAGGGTACATATAAAATATCAAAATCTGTACATTTGAAAATTAGAAAATTCTACGTCTATCTGCGTTCAGAAAGCTGTGTTGCATTATATTCAATAACATTCCTAAGCATACGTATAGTAACGTTCACCTAACATTTGAAAGCAAACGATTTCCTTAAAAGTATTGATTCATTTCTGCATCTTACCAACTGTCATGAAGTGAGGAAAATTCCAATAGTGAATTTTGTACTCTATGCGCATATATAACTCCGGACCTGTTCTTTTGGTTAATGTTTTATAATTCATTTTAAGATTTACAGTAACAAATATGTAAATCAGACTTCACCCTGGTTTCCGGTTGTAAGTAGTCCTTTATAGGAATGGCACCAAAGGGAGGATGGTGGGCTAGATCAGACCCCAGAAAAAATTTAAATGTTGCTATGCCCAAATTTTAAATCAAATTTAAATGAGCAATTCAAATATGTAAATGAGATATTATCTCCAATTTTCACTATTCGCTCATTCACGACATGTACGTTTAACAATAGATGATATAGGCGCTTATTTTACTTTTCTTAATTGAGAAAGTATCAGATTGTTTTTTCTGCAAGTTTCATGCAATTTGTGCCGAAAAACACACATATTTGAAAAAAAGAGTTTTTCTCGTTGTGTATAATTGTTATAATTGAATGAGCTAAATTATAATGTTATGTTGTATTGTATTTCGGCATATTATCGTGATAACATATCTTATATTTTAAGGGATAGGAATTCTAACAATGCTATATAGTTTACATTCAGCACGTATCTGAATATAGCTGTTAGATTGTCTAACATGTGTAAAGAGCTTTCAGATACCCATTTTCCTCGTGGAATCAATTGAAATCTACTTTTACCTGAAATGGTTTTACATGTACGTCTAACTGCAAAAAAAGCAAATACGTGTACTTGAGACATATTTAAAAATATAATCTGTTTAGTATAAAAAAGATAATCTGAATTGTATAAAATAAATATGTATTGTAAAAGGGAATGGTAGGAGAGATAAACAGAAGAAAATTAGGAGAATTTAGAAAAATAAGTTGTTCTATTTTGAAGGTACAATACCAAATAGACTGATTGATCAAGACAAGAGAGGTGGAGGACGCCAAACCGGAATCAAGTTAATAATCATTTAGTAGAGTAAAGTTACAAAAACATATTATTGAATTATTCTATTTTTTTTCTTTTAATTTAAGTTTCATATGTTTAGGACTTAACATTTTTGTATCAAAGCTCATTTTAAACTTATCGAAAAACTTTTAAGTCTATATAAGTATATATATCTGGTATCTTTTTTGTTTGACAACTAATTTTGAAATTATTTGGATTTATTTTCATTTTTCCCAAATTTTGTGAAAACCGTTGGTTGGTTTTGTGTGCTATTTAGAATTTGCTTCAACCTCTCATATATACATATATCTTGCATTTGTATATAAGATGCATAAATTTGGCATTGATCTTTTATGTCCTGAATGCTCTAAAATGTTAGCGTAAGCATTTTGCCATTCTGACAACCACCAGGGAGCTGGTGGTTCCTGCGGGGCGAGCTGAAATTTCTTCCAACTTTCAACTTTCTTTATTCAATCTCTTTACAAAAGTTCAATGTATAGAGAAACATATTTACAACATTCAACAAAACAATATATAAGGAGGACAAAGAAACGAAACAGGGCTTCGGATTTTTCTTTGTCCCACTTTAACCGACCGATTGATTGCGTTCCCTACCACGTAATGACTAGTTATATCAATTAGTGGGTTTGACTAGAATCATCACCTAGGGACAGCATTCATATTTTCAGCTACGCGCCTGATATAAGAGTTTATATGACGTGCGCAAAACATGTGTTCTCTTTGACGTCTTGTAGAGACTACAATATTACACATGGTGGCTCTTTACAAACAAACTTACTAAGCACCTTATAAAGCATTCCATGTAAAATATTACTTTTTATCTTATTGACGACTGTATGATTTTGAAAGCGTGAACTAAATGGCAGTGGTGCACAATAGGACGTTGACAACAGAATTACGACTCACAATTTTATTTCAAAATGAAATGTTATATCGTCCAAAGCGACGACGAATCACCAGGAATATACCTGGAAGACATATGTATGTGTATATGACATACAGGTATGCTATGTTAATTAGACATATCAAAAGTTCTTTAAAAAAAACATATCTCACAACTCCGTTCACCTCCTCCAAATAAAATAAGATAAATAAATAAATACGTCATGTCATAAAAATACAAACAATTTGTACTAAAATGTCACCACACTGGAGCAAAACAATACGAAAGAAATGAGAACAAAGACAAACAAAAAAGAGGTAATAATCGACGCCTATTATAATTGCTATTTTAAACCTCGATACCTAATTAGCATACCTACTAAATAAATCAAAAAAATTAACACTTTACATTATATTTCAAATAAAACAAAACACAAGGATATTATCTAAGTACTAATAACTGTAAGGATGGTCAGTTTGAATTAATTAACTCTAAATAAATGCTATCAACTACATTTGATAGAAATGTTATACCTTTCCATTATTTATGATATGTATGGAAACCGAAGGAGCATGGACAGCTGCCTTTGTATTTTACTTCTAAATGGAATCATGTTTTCTTTTATGAATCAACCAACGATTTCATGGAACTAAAATATGTATATACAGGCATTGACCAAGTCACGGTCTAACTTTTCATATTTACGTTAAGAGTTCTTTTAATATTTAGCCTTGAGCTTTTCAGCTCATTAAAAACACACACACAAAATGTTACAAATTTCCCATGGCAGCAACATGTTTAATTGCTTCAACAATAAATTTGCAAAAATAATTGGTTACCTTATGACTCTGTATAATAACAATTTTAGTTGAATTAAAAATCCAATAATGTCTTTTAAAGGGACATTCCTTTGTTTGGACATCAGAAACATGCACAATTTCTATTGCTGAAACTCTTACTATCATTTTAATATTTGTTGTATTTGGACTTTTTCCAGAAGGCAATTTTGATATTTCTAAATATATCGTCTCTCATATCATATATAAGTGTTACTGTTACTATATAATTCCGCTTCAAAAATATTGATTAAAAAACCAGTGTGACAGAACATCATGGTCTATTGTAACACCTTACTTAGGTCATACAGTACACTTGTCCACTGAAAGGCTGTGATAGTGGACGCTAAACCTGTCAATAATAAAAAGTCATACATTAATCCACCCCCTCCCCCACCCCCTCCCAACTCCCACTCCCAAACAGAAAACCAAACAAACGAAAAACAAACACATATAAAACGAAATACGGCAGATTTAAAAATTAATTATTAATCTAAATCCTTGTAACTTACGTCTCTGAAGTTTCAACTAGCGTTTAATATGATCAATATCTTAAAGTCGCTGTTTAAATTGATCCATCAAAACATATTTTAAATTTCATGAATGTTTATTTACAGTAAAACTTATATCTGATATGAGAGACGATATTTTAAGAAAATATTAATTCGGACTACAGGTATTTCTCGCCGGGAACATAGAATTATATTATATATATATTATATTACCAGATATCTATTAGGTGCCGGAGTAGATGGCGAGCTCGAGGCCCGGTCAAAGCAGGAGTCATAAAAATGTCTTCCTTCGTCATTTGTGTTATGATAATAATAATGATAATGATTAATAGTACAGTATACAATATTTATATAGATCTAGCGCACAATCTAAAATCTAAAATTACTCTAATGCTCTTAACATTACATAATAAAATGATAATACATTTACAATATATTATTATTATATTATATATACTTTATAGAATGTAAAGGTGCTGCAAAAATGATGGCAAAAATATTCTACTCTTCTCCTTTTTTGTGAGTGCATGTCATATACACAGGTATAATCCTTCTGTATGGCCCGTGTGCCATACGAAATTCGTTAAAAGAAATATTTAATTGTTGAAACAATTTAAAATCGCCGCTTACGTTTTGCGACAGATAAATATACAATTACTATGTAAATCACACAGACATTATTTATTCGAATGAAATAATACGTGCAGGTGTCATTACACGGGCACACCCTCACTTGACACCAACTTTTTTTTTTGAGTTATCCCCCTTGTGACCCCGGAGATGGTTACTCTGATTGGCCAGTGACCTCGCGGTCAAAGGATAGTTGGCACAGGATTATGGAATATGGCGGACAGCTTGAATCCAATACGTCTTTGTTCCTGAAGATCTAGCAAGCCCTGTTCCTAATCGTCGTCAAAATGTAAATTTGGCATGATTGAAAAGCTGGTATATTGTGAATAACAATCAACCACATTACAGAGCAGATATGTAGCAAGTCAAGCGTCAACAAAAGCATGTTTATGTTGTAAATCTGCCCGTTTTCGTCAGCTGTTTTGCATGTCAAGTGTCAAGAAACCACGTGTTTTATCCGCTTTTAAATATCGATTATTTTCAGTTGTTTACGAAGAGACATATTCGGGCTTTTATGTTTGTATTTTGGTTTGAATCCAAGCTTTGTACTGCTGATTTACGAATGTAATTATGTCGACGGCTGTATGTCGCGTCGACATTTTCTTCAGTCGTTTAGTTGACATTTGACACCGGTACAGTATCTTCCAAAAATCGAATTCCATTATATATGATCAACATCGTCGACACTGTATCCGTGAAAAGATCATTAGACCGTATGTATTTGTATAATATGTAATATATTATTCTTGGAAAATTAACGTATTTATATATGTAAATCAATGATATTTTCTCAAATGTGGAAGTGTATACGTAGAACAATGCTAAATTTTCATATGGAAAATTACCAAAAAAGATATGTTGTCAGTGTTGTTTACAAGCATAGCAGGCCAACAAAGAGGTGTCATAAATCATTGTTATCCATGTTCATGTCACTCAGTCTATTTATAGAATGTATTTGCTTGTTTTTACCCATAAATTATAGTTTCGTTATGTATATGTTTTTCTATCTCAACCTGCAGGTGAAGTATATTTCATCGAGGTTATAACACTATTACAATAACAACAAGATTAAACGCAATACTGAGAATTCAGATTAATTGTTTACAAAATGTTTAGACCTGCAGTGAGATCAATCTGATATTTGGCATAAAGCTTTAAGCAGATAACAAGAAATCTTGTTGGGGATCTGAAAATATTCTGAAGTTTCACACAGATCTCTATTTATATCTTAATTGTATATCCAAGAAGTTTATCTTGTTCTTGAAACAAAGTTCACGAATCCATAATATACCATTACTAGTGCTTGATGTGTTGGTACCAACATGATGTATCCAGGGATTTCATGATCACTTGACTCTTCAGTATATGTTTTTTGACTCTGTAGAACTGCTTTTGACTCCCTTAAACTGATTTCGGACTCACTAGAATTGATTTTGGATTTCCTTGAACTAGGTTTGGACTCTATCCTAGCACTAGTTTTCACTCTTGTGTCTATTTGATATGTTTTGACCACACAGATTTGTGATGTAACTAATTAGGAATTTGCTGATCAATGTCAATTAGAACTAAAAGCCCATCCTCATAACAAGATACCTATATCTATAATGTTGTCGAGTCATTTGGGTCTCTGAGCCTACTAATGTAACTTTTTATTCCATGGTGTTTAAGAGGTGTTGGTGATCATATTGTGTAAATCACACCAAGAATTAACATGTTATAGTTACTATGACAACCATCATAACAACTCTATAATATAAGATAAATGTGTTGAAACATCATAACGTATTGTCCACCTACAAATTATTATTTTTTGGCTGGGGACTGAACATGCAGCAGTATATTGTAAGTGTTAGGAATTTGAACATATTTTGATATACTTTGACAAATATTCTGAGGTGATTTCTGAGAAGAGTATTTTATTATTGACAGAATGGTATGTCACCTGACTACTTGACTCGACTGATATGTAAAATATACATTAGTGGTTAAATTTACGTAAAAAAAAAATAAAACTATTGATTTTAATGCTTATTAATATGGAGGTTTATGTTTATTGCTATATTTAATTAAATCGCTATAGTACAACAGTTTGTGTTGCATGCTTGAAATTATTGTTTTATACCAGCTTGAAACAAAAAATGATAGTTTAATTTGTTATGTATTAAGATGCCACTGAATTATTATACAATATATATTGTATGTTTAAGAGTTAAATACTGATTGATTCGTTCCTTCTGAAACAATATGTATTAAGATATTGTGATTTTTAAATACTGATTGATTTGTTGCTTCTGAAACATTTACAGATTACTGTCGGTGTCCATGACACTCCCAGGGTATCCTGTTTTATAAACCTACTTCACCAGGAGTTGTCTCCCATGGAATAAGTAAGTACACTGCTGTGACTTAATTTAGAAGATATATGAATATGCAGGTAAAACACTGAAAGCATTGTGATGGAAGTGTAAACCTTTTGAATGTCAGTATACATGTAATTTAACAATATGTTGTACCGATTGTTGTCGGAGTGCTGTTCTTTTTTTTGTAGTTGAGAAACCATACTAAAGAATTCATAACTGTAAAAATCTCTCAACCCCCCCCCCCCCCCCCCCCCTCCTCCCCTCCATATATTTGAATACCACTGCACAAAATTTTAATATTTGAATTGTTATACTGGTAAAATGTAGATTTCCCCCCTCCCCTCCATATATTTGAATACCACTGCACAAAATTTTAATATTTGAATTGTTATACTGGTAAAATGTAGATTTTATGTGGAGATTGAAACAGATGCTTTAATGGTTTTGTTCTAGATATTCATATTAAGAAAATTTGAGACACTTTTGTATAATTATGTTCAAGGATATTTGCTGTTGATATTTAGCTGTTCTCCAGTACTACATGGACAGACACAGACTGACCTTTGACCCATGTATGATTTAAGGGTTACTCTATCCCTTGAGCTTCAGAAATATGTCATTAATATTTTATTGATTTTCCTGCTCATTGTCTTGTAGAATAACTGTCACCATGGACCCTAGAGTAATTCTCAAAGAAACTAATGATTTGGCTAGTCCAGCCAAGAAAAGGAAGGGAAGAGAATCCAAATATATGAAGCAAGAGGCTGAACAGGAAAAGGTGCAGGAGGACATTGTTGTCGTGCCAGTGAGAAAAGGTCGTAAGGGGTCAAAATGGCAGGGATCAGGTTTTATCACCAAGAGAGGCGACCAGATATTGTCCTACACTTCAGAGAACAAGATTACCTACCGGAAAGGCGGTAAATCAATTTGATAACCTTCTCTATCATATAAAATATCTGTGCGTTCTTCCTTGTATTGTTTAAATCAATTTTAGATTGTTCAGGGAGTAGTCCTTCTTTCTCATTGGCTGATAGTCAGCCCCAGATTCTTCCAAATGTCAATCTAATTTTCCCCAAACACACTCTTTTTTCCCTTTCTAGCATATTAACTTCAGCTTCTGTCCCTTCTTGCATATTCACTTTCAGGGCCTGTCAAACTAAGGCTCAAGCATTCAGTGTTCAGTTTTACTGGTTTTTTTTCTAAACCTATGCATATTGGCATTTTTCCAGAGATCACAGATCTAGGAAATATAACAAGTTGATTAATGTTTATTCTCGTCTTTTTTCTAATTGAAGTGTTTTTACCTATAGCAGAAATGGGATCCGAAAATATCATGTCGCATTTTGTTGAATGTTTGAACTATATCTTGTAAACACATGGTCTTTCTTAAACTTAAAATGCTACATACATACACAGCCCATCCAATGAACCTGATATTTCGTCCATGTTCGGGTATCATTAGGTCCGGGAATCAATCATCTCTTGTTTAGATAAAGATCAGTGATTGTTAACGTTCCTACCTATAACTTATTGTTTCTTTGATATATATTTTGACTCCATTTTAGACTTTATTCCCTTCTGTGAAAACTGCATGCAAAAATGTATAACCACAGTAGTCGTCTCTGGAAAAGCGACATTTTTTGTTACTATTCATGATCATCTACATGCTTTACATTAACATGCTTACCAGACAAGCGTCACTCTGACATGAATTCTAATCTGCTAAAAATTAGGTTCTGAATCTGACATAAGTATCCAGATTTTGCCTGCATGATTGACACAAGTTGAAGTATTTTGCTTGTGTTTGTGAAGAATTGTGCATAAATACATATACACACAGGCTATCTGTAGGAACACTGTATAAAATACAGTATACATGTTAGTGTTGTCCTGATGCTTGATGGTAATCAATATCTAATCAGAAAGGCAACCGATTCCTGACAGTTGTTTATCAGATGTCAACATTGTCACTAAGAGAAGAATGGGAGTTCTATGTCATTTTACTCTTAACTATAACTTCTTACCAATCATGCCATTGATTTATTGTAAAAAAAAGATAAAAGATAACTGTTCATCAATAAAGATTGGGATATTGAAATTGAAATGGTATGATACAAATAAAGATATAAAACTACACAGAGTAAAGTTAGTATCATATCAGAATGGTATTGAACTCTGCTATGGAGGGAATAGTACTATTTGATACCAGGGTAAGAAAAATTCTCTTTTTTTTTTTGAAGGATTATGTAACGGAATATGTTGAATTTTGGTGTTTTGATAATTGATTCAGATCCTTGTTAGATTGTCGACACTACTGTGATGTGATATTATTGTACTTTGAACATGTGATATTATAACTCCCAGTAAGATTGATTAAGATTGAGTGCAGTAGCTATAGACACAATGTCATGTCATATCTTAATTGAGAATAATAGCTACAAAATCAATTAAGACTCCAAGATTTTCAGAAAGTTAACGATTCTTGTAAATGTAGTTCAGAGTGTAAAATGAATCAGGAATTTGTTTCCTTTCAATCCTACAATTCACCGTACAGTTACAATTTGTTCCAAGTCTCTGTGAAATGATTGTAAGTCTTCACATTTATGAATCTTATCTTCTATGAGAATTAAACATTTATGAATCTTATTATATATGAGAATAAAACATTTATAAATCTTATTATATATGATCAAAATAAAACATTTTTGGATCTTATTGTATATGAGAATAAAACATTTATGAATCTTATTGTATATGAGAATAAAACATTTATGAATCTTATTATATATGATCAAAATAAAACATTTATGAATCTTATCTTCTATGAGAATAAAACATTTTTGGATCTTATTGTATATGAGAATAAAACATTTATGAATCTTATCTTCTATGAGAATAAAACATTTATGAATCTTATTGTATATGAGAATAAAACATTTAGGAATCTTATCTTCTATGAGAATAAAACATTTATGAATCTTATTATATATGAGAATAAAACATTTATGAATCTTATCTTCTATGAGAATAAAACATTTTTGGATCTTATTGTATATGAGAATAAAACATTTTTGGATCTTATTGTATATGAGAATAAAACATTTATGAATCTTATCTTCTATGAGAATAAAACATTTATGAATCTTATTGTATATGAGAATAAAACATTTTTGGATCTTATTGTATATGAGAATAAAACATTTATGAATCTTATCTTCTATGAGAATAAAACATTTTTGGATCTTATTGTATATGAGAATAAAACATTTATGAATCTTATCTTCTATGAGAATAAAACATTTATGAATCTTATCTTCTATGAGAATAAAACATTTTTGGATCTTATTGTATATGAGAATAAAACATTTATGAATCTTATTATATATGAGAATAAAACATTTATGAATTTTATTAGATATGAGAATTAAACATTTTTGGATCTTATTGTATATGAGAATAAAACATTTATGAATCTTATCTTCTATGAGAATAAAACATTTTTGGATCTTATTGTATATGAGAATAAAACATTTATGAATCTTATCTTCTATGAGAATAAAACATTTTTGGATCTTATTGTATATGAGAATAAAACATTTATGAATCTTATCTTCTATGAGAATAAAACATTTTTGGATCTTATTGTATATGAGAATAAAACATTTATGAATCTTATCTTCTATGAGAATAAAACATTTATGAATCTTATTGTATATGAGAATAAAACATTTATGAATCTTATTATATATAAGAATAAAACTCCTGAACTTTTTTTATCTGCAGATGTCCTTTGTCAACTAGTTATTCTTGATATCAGACTGACATGCTATTTTATCCTTGTGAAATTTTTCTTTTAACGTTTAGAGTCATTCATTAAGTTGATGACAGTCTTCGTTTGGAAAAGTAACCTTTAACATTTGAAAAATGTTTTATATTTTTGGTATTATCATACATTTTATCTAAGCCTGGGATATGTTCAGCTCATTTTCAGTGTTAGTATTTTTTCCCCAAAATTTCCCTCATTTCAAGCTATATGCTAATGAAGGTGTTCTTCAAATCAATATTGATATGGTGTTTATACTGTGGTAGTTCACCGTGATAGAAATAATCCCAACATCAGGAGATTACATAATGGAGATAATTTTAAAATGATAAAAAAGTGTTTACAATAAATTTTCAGTTTACAATGCATATTTAAAAAGAAAAAAATTGGATGTAAATGAAAGAAAAATAAGGTTGTCATGAATTTAAAGATTGTGTAACAAGAAAAAACATGGAATATAGCAAATGTCAGTGAGTTTCATGTGAAGTTAATTATAAGAATTTGTGTTGATTGACGAGGTACAGTATAATTAAGGTAGCTTTTCAGGCTGTGCAGCTGTAGGGGCCTTGTTGTAGTGTGTCGGAGGCGATACTCCGACTAGAGGTGGCATCTCTCTGTACAACTCCAGTCATTAAGGCTAAACATTTGCATCCGTTTTGGATTTGTCTTGTAAAGGTGTTCCTGTAGTCATTGTGTGTGCCCATGTATACCACACCTGTACACATGCATGTCTGATGAATAGCCCCATATCACACAGGTGATTCTAACTCTCTCTTTACTCGCCCTTACATAACATTTTTTTTTTATTTGAATTGTTCTTGATTTGTTCTGAAGTCAAAAATGGCTGTTTCCCTAAATATATGCCAGAAGTTGTACCTTCTTTCTCTTCTTTTTTGAATCTGTATGCAATAAATACATGTACATTCAGTCAAAAATGTCTATTATTCTAAAGGTGTGAGTTATGCTCCTGTATAAGACATCACATTATATAAAATTATATTTATTACCATGTGATTGGATAGTGGCATCAGATGTTTGGATAGTGAGTATTTTATGATTGGATAGTGGCATCACATGTTGGGATAGTGAGTATTTTGTGATTGGATAGTGGCATCACATGTTGAGATCGTGAGTATTTTGTGATTTGATAGTGGCATCACATGTTGGGATAGTGAGTATTTTGTGATTTGATAGTGGCATCACATGTTGGGATAGTGAGTATTTTGTGATTGGATAGTGGCATCACATGTTTGGGATAGTGAGTATTTTGTGATTGGATAGTGGCATCACATGTTGGGATAGTGAGTATTTTGTGATTGGATAGTGGCATCACACATTGGGATAGTGAGTATTTTGTGGTTGGATAGTGGCATCACATGTTGGGATAGTGAGTATTTTGTGGTTGGATAGTGGCATCACATGTTGGAATAGTGAGTATTTTGTGATTGGATAGTGGCATCACATATTGGGATAGTGAGTATTTTGTGGTTGGATAGTGGCATCACCTGTTGGGATAGTGACATCACACATTGGGAAAGTGAGTATTTTGTGATTGGATAGTGGCATCACATGTTGGGATCATGAGTATTTTGTGATTGGATAGTGGCATCACATGTTGGGATCATGAGTATTTTGTGATTGGATAGTGGCATCACATGTTGGAATAGTGAGTATTTTGTGATTGGATAGTGGCATCACATGTTGGGATCATGAGTATTTTGTGATTGGATAGTGGCATCACATGTTGGAATAGTGAGTATTTTGTGATTAAATCATGGCATCACATGTTGGGATAGTGAGTATTTTGTGGTTTGATAGTGGCATCACATGTTGAGATCATGAGTATTTTGTGATTGGATAGTGGCATCACACATTGGGATAGTGAGTATTTTGTGGTTGGATAGTGGCATAACATGTTGAGATCATGAGTATTTTGTTATTGGATAGTGGCATCACATGTTGGAATAGTGAGTATTTTGTGATTGGATAGTGGCATCACCTGTTGGGATAGTGAGTATTTTATGATTGGATAGTGGCATCACCTGTTGGAATAGTGAGTATTTTGTGGTAGGATAGTGGCATCACATGTTGGGATAGCGAGTATTTTGTGATTGGATAGTGGCATCACATGTTGGGATAGTGAGTATTTTGTGATTGGATAGTGGCATCACATGTTGGAATAGTGAGTATTTTGTGGTAGGATAGTGGCATCACATGTTGGGATAGTGAGTATTTTGTGGTAGGATAGTGGCATCACCTGTTGGGATAGTGAGTATTTTGTGGTAGGATAGTGGCATCACATGTTGGGATAGCGAGTATTGTGTGATTGGATAGTGTCATCACACATTGGGATAGTGAATATATTGTGGTGGGATAGTGGCATCACATGTTGGGATAGTGAGTATTTCGTGATATTGACCTCACATTCAGTTATTGACATGTATATATTTGATTGCCATAAACAACATGTTCCATTGTCAATCACATAAGAAATGGTACAATATTTTGAATGAATGTCTTCTTTTTTTTAGCTCACCTGGCCCGAAGGGCCGGTGAGCTTATGCCATGGTGCAGCGTCCGGCGTCCGTCGTCCGTCAACTTTTTCTTTAAATCGCTACTAGTCATAAAGTATTGAATGGATTTTCACCAAATTTGGTCAGGAACATCCTTGGGGGAAGGGGAACAGAGTTTGTATACAGTTTTACTCTGAACCCCTAGGGACCTGAGAGGCGGGGCCAAATAGGGGAAATAGGGTTAATCCTTTAAATCGCTACTAGTCATAAAGTTATGAATGAATTTGAACCAAATTTGGTCAGGAACATTCTTGGCAGAAGGTGAACAGAGTTTGTATAAATTTTTACTCTGAACCCCCAGGGGCCTGAGGGGCGGGGCCAAATAGGGGAAATAGGGTTACTCCTTTAAATCGCTACTAGTCATAAAGTTATGAATGAATTTGAACCAAATTCGGTCAGTAACATCCTTGGCAGAAGGGGAACAGAGTTTGTATAAATTTTTACACTGAACCCCCAGGGGCCTGAGGGGCGGGGCCAAATAGGGGAAATAGGGTTACTCCTTTAAATCGCTACTAGTCATAAAGTTATGAATGAATTTGAACCAAATTTGGTCAGGAACATCCTTGGCAGAAGGGGAACAGAGTTTGTATAAATTTTTACTCTGAACCCCTAGGGACCTGAGGGGCGGGGCCAAATAGGGGAAATAGGGTTACTCCTTTAAATCGCTACTAGTCATAAAGTTATGAATGAATTTGAACCAAATTTGGTCAGGAACATCCTTGGTAGAAGGGAAACATAGTTTGTGTAAATTTTTACTCTTAACCCCCAGGGACCTGAGGGGCGGGGCCAAATAGGGAAATAGTGGTTTATCCTTTAAATCGCTATTATTCATAAAGTTATTAATGGATTTGAACCAAATTTGGTCTGGAATATTCTTAGGGGAAGGGGGAAAGAGAGTTTATATAAATATTGACTCTGACCACCAAGGGGCCTGAAGGGAGGGGCCAAATAGGGGAAATAGAGATTTGAGTTTTAAATGGATTTGAACCCAATTTGGTCAGAAACATCCGTGGTGATGGGGGAACAGATTTTGCATAAATGGTTACTGTGACCCTCAATCCCATAACTATGTATAGTAACGCTGGGCATTAAGGGATAAACACAATTCTTATGTAAACATAGGCCAAAGGGTTTTCCCCACCCTAAGGGACTTAGTTTCTTTAAACACCATTATGTTGTAAAAAATAATCCATATGGTCTTTCAGAGAGTACATTTTTGTATAATGTATTAACAAATTGAACATGAACATTATTTTGACATTTGGTCAAATCCAACCAGGTGAGCGATACAGGCCCCATGGGCCTCTTGTTTAAAGATGTTTTGAAATCAACAGTAAAGGATCATTGCTTGATTCCACTTGTCATGAAATTGATGTTGTCAAATGAGTAATGCATGTGCGTCTGTTCTTAAATCATTCGATCATAAAAACTGTTTATGACATCATTGTCAAGGTGATGATGATTGATGACATTAGGCTATTGTTTATGACAATGATGGTTTGTGACATCAAGCTATTGTTTATGACAATGATGGTTTGTGACATCAGGCTATTGTTTATGACAATGATGGTTTGTGACATCAGGCTATTTATGACATCATTGTCCAGGTGATGATGAATGGTGACATCAGGCTATTGTTTATGACAATGATGGTTTGTGACATCAGGCTATTTATGACATCATTGTCCAGGTGATGATGAATGGTGACATCAGGCTATTGTTTATGACGTTATTGTCAAGGTGATTATGAATGGTGACATCAGGCTATTGTTTATGACAATGATGGTTTGTGACATCAGGCTATTGTTTATGACAATGATGGTTTGTGACATCAAGCTGTTGTTTATGACGTTATTGTCAAGGTGATGATGAATGGTGACATCAGGCTATTGTTTATGACAATGATGGTTTGTGACATCAAGCTGTTGTTTATGACGTTATTGTCAAGGTGATGATGAATGGTGACATCAGGCTATTGTTTATGACAATGATGGTTTGTGACATCAGGCTATTGTTTATGACAATGATGGTTTGTGACATCAAGCTGTTGTTTATGACAATGATGGTTTGTGACATCAGGCTGTTGTTTATGACGTTATTGTCAAGGTGATGATGAATGGTGACATCAGCCTATTGTTTATGACAATGATGGTTTGTGACATCAAGCTGTTGTTTATGACGTTATTGTCAAGGTGATGATGAATGGTGACATCAGCCTATTGTTTATGACAATGATGGTTTGTGACATCAAGCTGTTGTTTATGACGTTATTGTCAAGGTGATGATGAATGGTGACATCAGCCTATTGTTTATGACAATGATGGTTTGTGACATCAAGCTGTTGTTTATGACGTTATTGTCAAGGTGATGATGAATGGTGACATCAGGCTATTGTTTATGACAATGATGGTTTGTGACATCAAGCTGTTGTTTATGACATCATTGTCAAGGTGATGATGACTGGTGACATCAGGCTATTGTTTATGACAATGATGGTTTGTGACATCAGGCTATTGTTTATGACAATGATGGTTTGTGACATCAAGCTGTTGTTTATGACGTTATTGTCAAGGTGATTATGAATGGTGACATCAGGCTATTGTTTATGACAATGATGGTTTGTGACATCAACCTGTTGTTTATGACAATGATGGTTTGTGACATCAAGCTGTTGTTTATGACAATGATGGTTTGTGACATCAAGCTATTGTTTATGACAATGATGGTTTGTGACATCAGGCTGTTGTTTATGACGTTATTGTCAAGGTGATGATGAATGGTGACATCAGGCTATTGTTTATGACAATGATGGTTTGTGACATCAACCTGTTGTTTATGACAATGATGGTTTGTGACATCAAGCTGTTGTTTATGACAATGATGGTTTGTGACATCAAGCTGTTGTTTATGACATTATTGTCAAGGTGATGATGAATGGTGACATCAGGCTGTTGTTTATGACAATGATGGTTTGTGACATCAAGCTATTGTTTATGACAATGATGGTTTGTGACATCAGGCTGTTGTTTATGACGTTATTGTCAAGGTGATGATGAATGGTGACATCAGGCTATTGTTTATGACAATGATGGTTTGTGACATCAGGCTGTTGTTTATGACAATGATGGTTTGTGACATCAAGCTGTTGTTTATGACATTATTGTCAAGGTGATGATGAATGGTGACATCAGGCTGTTGTTTATGACAATGATGGTTTGTGACATCAAGCTATTGTTTATGACAATGATGGTTTGTGACATCAACCTGTTGTTTATGACATTATTGTCAAGGTGATGATGAATGGTGACATCAGGCTGTTGTTTATGACAATGATGGTTTGTGACATCAAGCTATTGTTTATGACAATGATGGTTTGTGACATCAAGCTGTTGTTTATGACGTTATTGTCAAGGTGATGATGAATGGTGACATCGGGCTATTGTTTATGACAATGATGGTTTGTGACATCAACCTGTTGTTTATGACGTTATTGTCAAGGTGATGATGAATGGTGACATCAGGCTATTGTTTATGACAATGATGGTTTGTGACATCAAGCTGTTGTTTATGACGTTATTGTCAAGGTGATGATGAATGGTGACATCGGGCTATTGTTTATGACAATGATGGTTTGTGACATCAACCTGTTGTTTATGACGTTATTGTCAAGGTGATGATGAATGGTGACATCAGCCTATTGTTTATGACAATGATGGTTTGTGACATCAAGCTGTTGTTTATGACGTTATTGTCAAGGTGATGATGAATGGTGACATCAGGCTATTGTTTATGACAATGATGGTTTGTGACATCAAGCTGTTGTTTATGACATCATTGTCAAGGTGATGATGAATGGTGACATCAGCCTATTGTTTATGACAATGATGGTTTGTGACATCAAGCTGTTGTTTATGACGTTATTGTCCAGGTGATGATGAATGGTGACATCAAGCTGTTGTTTATGACAGTGATGGTTTGTGACATCAAGCTGTTGTTTATGACAGTGATGGTTTGTGACATCAAGCTGTTGTTTATGACATTATTGTCAAGGTGATGATGAATGGTGACATCAGGCTGTTGTTTATGACAATGATGGTTTGTGACATCAAGCTATTGTTTATGACAATGATGGTTTGTGACATCAGGCTATTGTTTATGACAATGATGGTTTGTGACATCAACCTGTTGTTTATGACATTATTGTCAAGGTGATGATGAATGGTGACATCAGGCTGTTGTTTATGACAATGATGGTTTGTGACATCAAGCTATTGTTTATGACAATGATGGTTTGTGACATCAGGCTATTGTTTATGACAATGATGGTTTGTGACATCAAGCTGTTGTTTATGACAATGATGGTTTGTGACATCAGGCTATTGTTTATGACAATGATGGTTTGTGACATCAGGCTATTGTTTATGACAATGATGGTTTGTGACATCAAGCTGTTGTTTATGACGTTATTGTCAAGGTGATGATGAATGGTGACATCGGGCTATTGTTTATGACAATGATGGTTTGTGACATCAACCTGTTGTTTATGACGTTATTGTCAAGGTGATGATGAATGGTGACATCAGCCTATTGTTTATGACAATGATGGTTTGTGACATCAGGCTATTGTTTATGACAATGATGGTTTGTGACATCAGGCTATTGTTTATGACAATGATGGTTTGTGACATCAACCTGTTGTTTATGACGTTATTGTCAAGGTGATGATGAATGGTGACATCAGGCTATTGTTTATGACAATGATGGTTTGTGACATCAAGCTATTGTTTATGACAATGATGGTTTGTGACATCAGGCTATTTATGACATCATTGTCAAGGTGATGATGAATGGTGACATCAGGTTATTGTTTATGACAATGATGGTTTGTGACATCAGGCTATTTATGACATCATTGTCAAGGTGATGATGAATGGTGACATCAGGTTATTGTTTATGACAATGATGGTTTGTGACATCAAGCTGTTGTTTATGACGTTGTTGTCAAGGTGATGATGATTAATGACATTAGGCTATTGTTTATGACAATGATGGTTTGTGACATCAAGCTGTTGTTGATGACGTTGTTGTCAAGGTGATGATGAATGGTGACATCAGGCTATTGTTTATGACAATGATGGTTTGTGACATCAGGCTATTGTTTATGAAAGGTGAAGAAAGCTGCTATCAATTCTGGATAATTTTCTGATCATGTCATTAAAAGCACATGTACCCATTCCTTATTTTATTAGTCATATAAAAGCTATAATGTGTTATGATGTTTATTCCCCCACCATAAAAAAATGGGGTGGGGGGGTGGGAGGGGGCAGATACTTGCCAGATAGTGCTACCCATGTCCGTCACTTCCTGTCGCGTCTCGTCCCAATGCAATGTGACTAGCTAATCTCAGAAACTGCTGATGCAATCCTCTTCAAACTGTGTCTCAGGGTGTCAAGTGGCAGCAGGGGCATTTATGTCTTACAGACATTTTCTAGTTTACCTGTGTTTCGCATTGGTCAATTTCTTAAGCTTAATAGAAATAGTCAAGATTCATTGCATCCAAGGTCAATATCTTATCATAAATAGGACGTGTAAAGCACATGCGACTTGAGTGTAATTGGTACAGGGTATATTTCACCTCGATGGCCCCCATACCCTGATTGGATGTGTAAATTGTATGGGATTGCATGTGTCAGGTTCCACCATGCTGACAAGAATGATTAATATATTATATGTTGACAACCTGTTTCATAATTGTTGTAATATAAATAAAGTTTAATTTTTAATATATTGGTGTTTCAGACTGTGTATACCTGGAGAATTCGCGCCGAGACCAGCCGTACCTTGTGTGTGGGATAAAAGACTTCAGGCTGGTAAGTACACCTTTTCATAATATTACATCTAAATTATTAATCATTATTGATATATAGTTATTGTTGAATCTCACGAGATATTGTGCTGTTGCTGAGGTTTGAAAAAAAAAAGGTTGTAATGTGAATAAAAGATGAAACAGTAACCCTTGAGTATAATAAGAACCCAGTTTGATGGTGTGTGCATATTATACATGTATTTTGTTACTGAGCTTGAGTTTGATGCAGTCCATGTTAAGTGTACATGTACTACACATGTGCTTATTTCTGTTTTTGAAGGAAACAAATAATATCAATTCTATTAAATGTCATGAAATATTTCATTTAAAATATAGGTACCAATAAAAATGATAATCAATAATAAAGATAATATAAATGTTTAAACTCTTAACATGTGATGAGCGTCAATTGCAAGTTCAAATCCTTCGGAATTAACACCTTTGTATCGATATGGCAGCCAAGCTATTTTGACTCTCATCACTTGCAAATTTCGTGAAATCATGTGTTCATGAATATGTCTGAAGAGATGATATGTTTGCGAAATGTTTGCGAAATGAAGTATTCCCAAAGTCTTCTTTTTTTCTCTTTCTTCAAAATCTAAGTGATTTACTGTTGGAGACAGATCTAGATTATTTGCGTATTTCTATGTAAAGAAGATCTAGAGTATACAATATAAATTGATTACCTGGAGAATGATAGAAATTTGATGTTAACTTGAAAGTACCTGTGCTTCTTTGAACATATCAGTTCTCCACACGGTGTCCAGTTATAACACAGGTAAATGCGCATGCATGTTCTGTATTTCAGTGAAAACTGTTGCAACATGATGCATTATAAATTGTATCAAATACAGACATGATTGTGTAACTCTAAACCAGGGTAGTAATATAACCTTTCCCAGATGGTGCGATGCATATATTTCTGTAACAGTTGGTATGAAATCTAGATAATATCTAGGATCATAAATTTTATCATTTCAAGTCATCACATATTCCGACTTCTCATAAGTGTATCAGATTTGGTTTCGACATCTCCATCCAAATTTACCTGTTGATCAATAGGCTGTTTCAGCTTCGTTATGTAACATTACTGTCTTGATGAGTTCAGCTTATAAAACGTCTGGTTACATATACCAGGGTGATCGAGTGTATATATATAACTATCAACATGATACATATTTTTGATATATATATACCCCTGCCATGATATATATATACCCCTGCCATGATATATATACCCCTGCCATAATATATATACGCCTGCCATGATATATATACCCCTGTCAAGGCTGTCATGATATATATATACCCCTGCCATGATATATATACCTCTACCATGATATATACCCCTGCCATGATAAATATACCCCTGCCATGATAAATATACCCCTGCCATGATATATATACCCCTGCCATGATATATATACCCCTGCTATGATATATATACCCCTGCCATGATATATATACCCCTGCCATGATATATATACCCCTGCCATGATATATATACCCCTGCCATGATATATATACCCCTGCCATGATATATATATACCCCTGCCATGATAAATATACCCCTGCCATGATATATATACCCCTGCCATGATATATATACCCCTGCTATGATATATATACCCCTGCCATGATATATATACCCCTGCCATGATATATATACCCCTGCCATGATATATATACCCCTGCCATGATATATATACCCCTGCCATGATATATATACCCCTGCCATGATATATATACCCCTGCCATGGTATATATACCCCTACCATGATATATATACCCCTGTCAAGGCTGTCATGATATATATACCCCTGCCATGATATATATGCCCCTGCCATGATATATATATACCCCTGCCATGATATATATATACCCCTGCCATGATATATATACCCCTGCCATGATATATATGCCCCTACCATGATATATGCCCCTGTCATGATATATATGCCCCTACCATGATATATGCCCCTGCCATGATATATATACCCCTGCCATGATATATATATACCCCTGCCATGATATATATACCCCTGTCAAGGCTGTCATGATATATATATACCCCTGCCATGATATATATACCCCTGTCAAGGCTGTCATGATATATATGCCCCTGCCATGATATATATACCCCTGCCATGATATATATACCCCTGCCATGATATATATGCCCCTGCCATGATATATATACCCCTGTCAAGGCTGTCATGATATATATACCCCTGCCATGCTATATATACCCCTGCCATGATATATATACCCCTGTCAAGGCTGTCATGATATATATACCCCTGTCAAGGCTGTCATGATATATATACCCCTGCCATGCTATATATACCCCTGCCATGATATATATACCCCTGTCAAGGCTGTCATGATAAATATACCCCTGTCAAGGCTGTCATGATATATATACCCCTGCCATGATATATATACCCCTGCCATGATATATATATACCCCTGTCATGATATATATACCCCTGCCATGATATATATATACCCCTGCCATGATATATATACCCCTGCCATGATATATATATGCCCCTGCCATGATATATATACCCCTGCCATGATATATATACCCCTGTCAAGGCTGTCATGATATATATACCCCTGCCATGATATATATACCCCTGCCATGCTATATATACCCCTGCCATAATATATATACCCCTGCCATGATATATATACCCCTGTCAAGGCTGTCATGATATATATACCCCTGCCATGATATATATACCCCTGCCATGATATATATACCCCTGTCAAGGCTGTCATGATATATATACCCCTACCATGATATATACCCCTGCCATGATATATATACCCCTGCCATGATAAATATCCCTGCCATGATATATGCCCCTACCATGATATATGCCCCTGCCATGATATATATACCCCTACCATGATATATATACCCCTGCCATGATATATATATACCCCTGCATGAAAGAGTGTTTTTCAATGGGTGCTAAAACTGTCTAACATGAAACCTTATGCCCTTGTGCGGCGTTCGTCATCTGGTCGTCTTTTTCCTTTTAACAAATTTCTTCTCAATAACCATAAGGCACAGAGACATGATATTGGTCCTATGGCATGCTGTGGTGAAGGGCTACCAATTGTAAGTTTTGCAAATGAATGACCTTGACTTACATTCAAGGTCACAGTGAGGGGTCAAATAGACTAAAATCTTTAAACAACTTCTTCTCCCTGATCAAGAGATTGAGGGAATTGATAATGAATCTAGCATGCTTGGATGAAGGATTACCAAGTTTGTTCAAATGTATGACCTTGACCTACATTCAAGGTAATAGGGGCCAAATATGCTAAAAAATTTAAATAATGATTTCTCAAAAGCCAAGACACTCTGAGACCCGATATTAGGCTAATAGTATGCTGGAATGAAGGACTAGAAAGTTAATTGACATGAATATAAGCCTAGTCTACTCTGATATTTGATTTAAGTGGTTATCAGCATGGTATCTGCAGAAATGACCTAGATCAACTTCAAAGTTTTGGTAGCCCATTTGAAGGGTAGCTTTCAAAATCCTTAATTCTGAAAAGAATTGGTAGCTTTTGTACGTTGTAAGACAAATTCTTTTTATTTGTAGATTTTACTGTAAGAGGTCATGATCATGGAATGAATTAAATCTGTACAAGACTTACTTTTCCTTTTAACCTGAAAAACTTAATTAAGTGCACTTCAATGCGACATATTATCACTGCAGTATATTTATTGTTGATTAATTTTCCAACCAAGACTTCTCTTTATTAGCTGCAGAACAGGTTGCCTAGATCTGGAAACCACTCAGACCCTTCAGCCATTTTCTCGGAAAGCTTAAGATGTTTTTCCAAAGGTATGACTGAATGGCCGGAGTGGTACCGATCAGGTCCCCTGGTTATAGTCCCAAGTATTTTTTTGTCCTATCCAGCTGTTTCTTGCATTTTTTTTAGGTTGCCTCCCTTTAGCTGTACATACTTCACCTTTATATATACCTTGTGTAATTTATTTTACAATGTTACTTAAAATAATATGTAATCATTAGATTACGATCATGAAATACAGATTATGATTTTAATAAGCTAAGGTTGTTAGGTTGTATACTTACTTGACTCGGACTTCTTAAGTACTGTCAGACTTTTTATCCTTATAATTAAATAGTGTTTTACCATTGGAGTCCCATAACCATTGACCGTGTGTGGGAGAAATTACACAAGATCACTTACACTGTTATGTTTCACACAAGACTGATTTTGCCACATTTAAAAAACCATCAATCCAAAATAAGTTTCAAAAAGAAAGAACATTTAGTTTAATTTGTTTGACACTGGAATTAGGGTATAATGAGTTTAAATTCAGTAAATGAGGTGCACTGCTGAACAATGGTTCAAAAATGATAGAGCTATTGTACTGACCAGTCTTGACAAGGAAGGTGATCCTTCTGAGTTGTAAAGTTTGCTTTAGTACAGAGATGTGAAATAATTGATATGTTAACAGCACATGTCATTAATTATTCATTTCTCTGTCCCGCTGCAGGCAATGGTCGAAGTCGACAGACACATATACGCCTCATCAACTCTTTGTTAGCTCCGCCAGCTTTATCATACAATTTCATTGGAGGACGTGTCTGGTTGTGGATGTAAGGAGTTGTTTGATTGGTCCAAGTGTAGATTTATGGCCATCAGACTGAGATAATAGCTGCTAAGCACCTACTTTATGGTTGTAAAACTAAGTTGATTATTGAACACCAGTAAAAAGTAACTGTTTTGTTTTTTTACTGTGAGAGCTTTGATGACATCAAAGTTAAACTGACTTCAATGTTGAGCTGTATGAGGATTTAATATTAAATGTTAAACTCTTAGTACAATGAAAATTTATATAGAGTCCATATTACCTGATAACTCAAATCTGACATGAATAAATAGTTATTAATGTTTTAGACCATCCTCTCATTGTACAGAACAACATAAATATTTCTGTATTAAGAGCAGCATTTCATTTGACAGTTGATAAATACACCTGACTTCTGATCAAATCGTCCTTGAGATTGAAATTCAGGCCCTTCGACTCTAATTATATTCTAGTGTGTTTTGTCTTGTCCTTTGAACAAACTTCTTCATAGATATATTGGAATTTTGTTTTGATCTTTTAACAAATGCAGTAAGATGTTGACAGAGAAATAGGTTTAAGTGTTTATCCAGCAAACAGTCGAACAGTTCTAGAAGTGCTCCCTGAAAATGTACAAGGCTATACAGCAAGTTATGTCATTACACCTCTTCATATCCTCTCAAAGAGACTAAGGTCAAAGGTCACTTGTTAATGTTTCTTGTCAGTGTTGAAGGTTAAAGGTCACATATGTAAGTCTGGTTGATTTGGTATATAGTGTGTGTGTACCTGTTTTAATGGTGATATATGACTGGAGCATGTTTTTACAAGTTAGAACCAGACGCTCTCTTACTGATAAATGTATTTACATAAATCTCCTGACATCTTCAAGTGCTGAGCAGCACTGTCTGTGGAATATTTTATGGAAGGGTTGTTGAATGATGTCCCAGGACACCAAATTAAGTTCTGTTACTGGTGCCATGTCATGCTGTTGTTACCATGGAAATAACAGAATAATTATTAGTCTCAACCCATATATATTATAATTTTTACAAATCGGCAATGGAGCAGAACTGATTAGGATTGTTAGTAATAATAATAAGAGAGTTGGTAATATTAACACTGATTTAATCTCTGGTAATGAAGGTCAGTGGAACCTTGGCAAGGCATACTTAAGGTCAACAATGCAAGTAATTTTGATACCAGATGGCTCTTCTGTAATATATAATAAATATAAGAACAGTTTTATTGGAGTTCTAGTAGGCTGGCCCATGTCTCTAGAATATCAAATTTATCAATAAAAGTGAGTTTTATAATTCTGTCTCTACAATACGGTATATCTGATTCTAAGGAATTGAACCAAATCTTTTATCTATACTATATTGAACGGAGGCCGGCAAGGAATTAAACTAAATCTTACATTTATACTATATAGAACAGAGGCTGTCAAGAAATTATACCAAATCTTATATCTATACTTTATAGAACAGAGGCTGTCAAGAAATTATACCAAATCTTATATCTATACTTTATAGAACAGAGGCTGTCGAGGAATTAAACCAAATCTTATATCTATACTATATAGAACAGAGGCTGTCAAGAAATTACACCAAATCTAGATCTTATATCTATACTTTAGAGAACAGAGGCCGTCTATAGGTATTTCAGTGAGAAATGTCGCATGTCTTGAGGAATTATGAGAGGGGTATTGAATTCATTTCTGAAGACATTATTTTCAAATGCTTATGTCATTATCTTCACTACACTGACTAATGATGTTGCTAATGTATTAAGATGATAACTAAGAAGACTGGTCCAGGAACAGTAACTTAGTTTGAAGGATGTGTGGTTTTAAAGATACATTCATTGCATTAAAAGAAGTGTGCATGTAGGTAGATGGAACACACAGAAAATACATGACTACGGTCAAAGAAAAGATAGCAGTGTCATTGCTCCTTATACTGTTTACTGTAAAAAAAAAATTTTTTTTTTTGAATTGGCCATATTGACCAAGCAATAAGTAGAAGATGGTAGTGTGCTTAAAGCTAGGCATGATGTGTATTATTTACACAGACTAAACACAGTACTTCCCGGGCTGGTATTGATACAGAATGGCTTATTACCATTTCCTAGGCACGGCATCAACATCTCCGTCTGACTACTGCCAGCACGGACAACATCGCAATGAAAAATATGGATTACAATATTCATGGAAACTGCCACTGGGAGTCTGTGGACTCTACATGGAGAGCTCTGAATAACAGTCAATCACAGCTGGCCAAACGAAATTACATGTGATACAACAGATATCGTGTGGTATAATGAGGGGGCCTATATGTTGCTACCATGTAAGGAAGTAATCATGTACCTTAGGGCTTGTGTCCCTGTGGTGTGACAGCTTTCCTAGTAACAAGGGCTCAGTCCCCATATAGGACCTGGGGGCTCACAACACCACAGTGTGACAGCTTTCCTAGTAACGAGGGCTCAGTCCCCATATAGTACCTGGGGGCTCACAACACCACAGTGTGACAGCTTTCCTAGTAACAAGGGCTCAGTCCCCATATAGTACCTGGGGGCTCACAACACCACAGTGTGACAGCTTTCCTAGTAACGAGGGCTCAGTCCCCATATAGTACCTGGGGCTCACAACACCACGGTGTGGCAGCTTTCTAAGTAACAAGGGCTCAGTTCCAATATAGTACCTGGGGGCTCACAACACCACAGTGTGACCCATACATTACCTGGGGGTTCACAACACCACAGTGTGACAGCTTTCCTAGTAACGAGGGCTCAGTCCCCATATAGTACCTGGGGGCTCACAACACCACAGTGTGACAGCTTTCCTAGTAATAAGGGCTCAGTCCCCATATAGTACCTGGGGGCTCACAACACCACAGTGTGACCCATATATTACCTGGGGGCTCACAACACCACAGTGTGACCCATATAGTACCTGGGGGCTCACAACACCACAGTGTGACCCATATAGTACCTGGGGGCTCACAACACCACAGTGTGACACTTTCCAAGTAACAAGGGCTCATTCCCCATATAGTACCTGGGGGCTCACAACACCACAGTGTGACATTTTCCAAGTAACGAGGGCTCAGTCCCCATATAGTACCTGGGGGCTCACAACACCACAGTGTGAACCATAGATTACCTGGGGGCTCACAACACCACAGTGTGACACTTTAACACCACGGTGTGACCCATATAGTACCTGGGGCTCACAACACCACAGTGTGACCCATAGATTACCTGGGGGCTCACAACACCACAGTGTGACACTTTCCAAGTAATGAGGGCTCAGTCCCCATATATTACCTGGGGGCTCACAACACCACAGTGTGACCCATATAATACCTGGGGACTCACAACACCACAGTCCGACACATTAACACCACGGTGTGACCCATATAGTACCTGGGGGCTCACAACACCACAGTGTGACCCATATATTACCTGGGGGCTCACAACACCACAGTGTGACACTTTAACACCACGGTGTGACCCATATAGTACCTTGGGGCTCACAACACCACAGTGTGACCCATATATTACCTGGGGGCTCACAACACCACAGTGTGACAGCTGTCCAAGTAACAAGGGCTCAGTCCCCATATAGTACCTGGGGGCGCACAACGCCACAATGTGACAGCTTTCCTAATAACAAGTGTCCAGTTGTCAAGGAATTCACATAATTGGGGGCTCACATCACCATGATGTAACAGCTTTCCTTGTAACAAGGGCTCATGCCACATAAGGAATTCATGAACCTGGGGGCTCACATCACCATGATGTGACAGCTTTCCTAGTAACGAGGGCTCATGCCACATAAGGAATTCATGAACCTGGGGGCTCACATCACTGTGATGTGACAGTTTTCCTAGTGACGAGGGCTCATGCCACATAAGGAATTCATGAACCTGGGGGCTCACATCACTGTGATGTGACAGCTTTCCTTGTAACAAGGGCTCATGCCATGTAAGGAATTCATGAACCTGGGGGTTCACGTCACGGTGATGTGACAGCTTTCCTTGTAACAAGGGCTCATGCCATATAAGGAATTCATGAACCTGGGGGCTCACGTCACGGTGATGTGAAAGCTTTCCTAGTGACAAGGGCTTAGGCCATGTAAGGAATTCATGAACCTGGGGGCTCACATCACGGTGATGTAACAGCTTTCCTTGTAACAAGGGCTCATGCCATGTAAGGAATTCATGAACCTGGGGGCTCACGTCACGGTGATGTGAAAGCTTTCCTTGTAACAAGGGCTCATGCCATATAAGGAATTCATGAACCTGGGGGCTCGCATCACGGTGATGTGACAGCTTTCCTTGTAACAAGGGCTCATGCCATATAAGGAATTCATGAACCTGGGGTCTCACATCACGGTGATGTGAAAGCTTTCCTAGTGACAAGGGCTCAGGCCATGTAAGGAATTCATGAACCTGGGGGCTCACATCACGGTGATGTGACAGCTTTCTTAGTAATGAGGGCTCAATTAAATTGCCACATAAGGAATTCATGCACCTGGGGGCTCACGTCACCGTGATGTGACAGCTTTCCTAGTGACGAGGGCTCATGCCTTATAAGGAGGTCATCATGTACCTGTGGTTTCACATTATCATGGTGTGCCACCTAGAAACAAGGACTCATTTGTCGTATGAGGAAGTGGTCAAATGTATCTGGGGACTCATGATCAGTTACCATGGCATATGTGACACTTTTCTAGTATTGAGGGATCCCCACCATATAAGGAATTCAGTAGGCTAATGCGTCACTGTGATATCATACTGTCATTCTCTTCTATATAATCCAATAGGATAAGCAACACAAATACAACTAATTTATTTCACAGCAACATAGGCACTGACTGATATGTTTATTAAAAAAAATCATGATTATCAAAAACAATTACATAAACTACACATAGTTTCTATTCCTCACCTAACCTTTTTATCTCATTAATAGAAAAAAAATAATTCTGGTATGCTCGCTGTTACATGTGTCACCTAAATGACACATAGAAGTTAACCTAAGCCCATATGCACATGCAAATACCGGTAGTGCTACCTATTGGTGTATCTCATACCAAAGAGAAAGTAATTACATCCTAATTCCTACCATCAACTGATAATGAGGGATCAGTTCCCATATAAGGAATTCAGTGATCACGTACCTGGGGGTTAATGTGTGCATGTGGTATGGTAATGTTGAAATAATGAGGGCTCAGTACCCATACAAGGAAGGACTCGCTTATCTGGGGTCTCACTGCCCTAGTACAAGGACCTAGGTTACCATGTACAAGGACCTAGGTTACCATGTACAAGGACCTAGGTTACCATGTACAAGGACCTAGGTTACCATGTACAAGGACCTAGGTTACCATGTACAAGTAGCTGGTGTAACTCATAGTAATAATTAAGGCTTGTATTTTTGGATTTTATGGGAAAAAATTCAATGGTTTGAACTATTTACCTGCTGTTTGCATTTGAATATTATCTTACTCAATGTTGAACTAGTAATATAATTTATTTATATATTCAGTAATTAAATGCAAAAAAGATCAACACTGGCCATACAAGAATAGGCCACTTTTGTCACTAGTCAGCAGTCTAAGTATGTAGACCAGCTTTGGGTACCTGTACTTACAGGTGTATACTATGGTACTGTTGATACGGATGCTGGAGTACATATATATATGTTTTAATTTAATAATTATAAGTTAGGTCGATGAGTGTACTAGACACTAAATGAGAATTCAGACAGCATAAAGATTGCTATCAGTTGACATCTAGGTATGTATAATCAACTGTATCGGGGTATTTCTACCTGTTTTGGAAATTGTTCTGAAGCAACTAATTTGTCTTGGGAATATTGATCATGTGATTGATATACTCATGTCGATGAGGAAACATTAACGTTTTTATTGTTATACCATACCGGCTCCATAAAGGTTTCAACACTGGTATTCAAAACATCCTTCAAAGGAGAACTTCCATGAAAAATTTATTATTTAAATACAGGCACAGCTACACAGGGTGACTTTTTCATGTTTAATGTGACCACAATGTTCTAGCTTGTGTGGTGAGACCATTAACAGAGACGCAGGCAAACCTATTAAGTTTGACAGTAAATCATGGAATAGTACAGGCTACTAATTTGATGGATGACAATTTATATTGGAAATTATGATGGCTGTAAATTTTACAAGTCCAGGATTTGTACTTGGCTTGGTAATAAATATGAGAAATTAATTTACCTTCTTTAATAATGAAAGCAACAAATCATACTTAAAATTTAATTTTTATTGAGATACTGATTTATGTAAAATTTGAAAATCATGACATAATTTTGAAAATTCAAATTTGGGATAGAATTGTGTTATTAATAGTAAGACAAGAATAATGCTACTACTAACTGACTTACCACAGTTAGGGCTGAAGAAGGCCACCAGGTGTTGGTTGAGAACTTACCCATAATTAGTAAATTTATTTGGTGAGTGACATTGTTAAAAACTTCCATTTGTTAAGAAATTTCTTCAAACTTATCACAATTCTTTTTTGTCCTTTTTCGGAAATTTTTACTTGCAGGTATGCACTGACCACATTGTAGAGTTTGATTTACTTAATGCAGTTTTGTTTTCATTTCAAACATTGATTTGATGATTCTTGAGAAAGGAGGAGACATTTTAACAGCATCTCTAGACTTCTGTATCTGGACATCACTGTGTGGTCTTCTATTGGTTACAAGGAAACCCAATCAGTTGTACTTAATACTTGCCATGGCGATGACCCAATCGTACAACGGTTTTTGAGAAAGGTCACCTAAGGTCTTTAAAGAAACGATCAGTTAAAAGCCTCCTGGGCTTGGATGGTTTAGTCAGTTCAAATTAGCTATCATTTTATCTCTGTTCTTGTATTACATCAACAAATTTTCAATATTAGATCAACAGATTTTGATATTCTAGGAATTAGCTGGAATTGGTGGAAGTTAGATGATGAGATTTGCTGTAGATCTGATACAGTTTGTCAGTGGTATTGACTTGAACAATCTATAAAGTGTTTGGCTGCAGTAACGGAAGTGTGTAATGAAGGGAGCCTCACGACACCGCATCAATTTGCCTGCCGTTCCCCTGCCCACAAATGATCTGTCTCTCGCAACATCTAGCCTCTTGAAATTGACTTTTCTGCTTTGTAAGCCATCTCCATATACCAGGCTGCTGTACCAGGAATCTTGTTAGAAATATGCACGAATGGGCTGGGTTCCCATTGTGGAGTTATCACCAGACATGGATGTATAAGAGATGTGTGGGCAAACCTTCATCGATTCCCAGTCGCATCTTGACAAGATAAAGAAGTTTTGTTGAGAATATGCTGGCTATCATTGAGTCTGCATGTTGGCACTGTTTAGCTACAGCTGACTATAAGCATTGATTCCCAGTGAGCAAAGGGAGATAAGTAATGTCTTGTGATTCTTTTCATTTCTGTTATTATTATGACAACGATCATTCTAGAATTTTGGGGAAACATGTACTTTTCTTAAAGATGCTACACTGCCCACAGTATACAATATGTGTCTCAAAAATGCATTAAATAGCCTTTTTACTAGATCTCCTTGTAGTAGCTGGTGGCAACATCGCTAAACAAAATATCAGAGGCCTATCACATGCCATCTAGCGCTGATAGGTTAAAGTGTCTTGTCCATGGATTCAACCACATTAGCAGAGACTGGTCCATTTTCCAGCTCCTGGGAAATACTGCAGGGGTAGGGATTGTCAAATCCTGCACCTCAGATCTTCACTTGAGGTTTATACAAGCTGATGACCTAACCAACTGAGCTGTCATGGCCCCCGTTAAATGACATCACAATGTTTGCGAATTCTGATATGATACAAATACTTACATGGTCGAGGACGCCTGTTTGGGATAGATTGATTATAGCATAAAATAGTTAAAAATAGAAAATGATCTGCTTTATCATTGAATATTCTGAACTATTTTCTTCACAAATTATTATGCTTGCTGCCTTGTTTGTGCAAGGGGAGGTAATTTGTACGTACTCAAGTTGATGTGTTTATTGTGAGATTGGAAAGTCTCTTAGGGGTTGATAAAATGGCCCTCACCTGTCAAATACGTTTTTTTTTTTTTTTATGGCATCAGTGTCAATCAGTAAGTGAACTCTTTGACTGTTTCTATACTTGATACTTAAAATGAAAGTAGAATACTTCTGATCGGTTCTGGTGTCATTTCCAAGAAATACAAACATGGGGATGATAATTGAGCTGGACGAAGGAGATGAAACCTAGCTTGTTTTAGCAATGGAGATTCCGATATCAATGATTAAAGAGGTTGCATGGTTTTAAGTAGTAGATAGAGAAATGCTTGTACATGTAAAATCAACAAATCACTGAAACGGATACCATTCATCAGTAACAAACAGCACATTTCTGAGACGAGTTTCTTCTAACCAAAGTTATGGAAGATCAAATATCTAATCATGATCCAGATCAATTAATATATGGAAAAAATGCAGTAAATTGAATGAACAACATTGTAAATGTACGAACAAAAATATATAGGACAGTAATTTATGGGAATCTTGCAGAGAATCGAAATGTGGCTTATTAAAAAATCACAGACATTTTAAACACGAAGATCAGTAGATCTAAGAATTAAACTCAATCATAGTGTGCCAGTTCAAGAGAGCTTTAAAAAAAGTAATTCTACATCTTAAGCGGGATGTTGACACAACTACAGCCTTTTCAATGTCATTCGAATTCCTGAAAATTCCTGAGGGGCCGCGGTGGCCGAGTGGTTAAGGTGTCCCGACACTTTAACACTAGCCCTCCACCTCTGGGTTGCGAGTTCGAAACCTACGTGGGGCAGTTGCCAGGTACTGACCGTAGGCCGGTGGTTTTTCTCCGGGTACTCCGGCTTTCCTCCACCTCCAAAACCTGGCACGTCTTTAAATGACCCTGGCTGTTAATAGGACGTTAAACAAAAACAAACCAAACAACTGAAAATGGCAATGCATAATTACTTAAATAAACTAAAACTGTATTCCTTTTCCTGTTATTTTACTTTTATGGACTATATTTGATTCTCTCCCTTTTAATTTTTTTTTTTAATTGATCCAGACTCCAATCTCTGCTGGCCGGCTTCAGTTTAAGCTAGAATAATCATAATCTCATATTATTGAAGATTTCAGCAAATTTCAAGGATTTCATTTAAAAAATACTGGTGTTAATGTATGGCTAATTATGATGTAGTAATACAAAATATACGATACGTTTTATTACATCAGGTGAAATCAACGAATGACAATTAGTCTATAGAAATATACCAGCTCTCCTTGACACATTACAGAAACTTTTTGTGTTTTCATGTACATGTAAACAGCACCGGTCAGATGAATGATGAATGTTATGTTTCACGAATACCCAATTTCCCCACAGAGAAATACAAATTTTATATGGATTACTGATGCTATCATCATCTGGTTGTCTTGACTGTCAATCAGAGGATATACTTCGTCACAGTTTAACATCCAGTATAATGGTCATCGCGTTGTCCAGGCTGTGATCTATATAGGCTCTGTACATGTGGTGGTAATAGATGGGTCCCATATTGGGTGACAGATAAAGTCGGATATATCCCTGGTGCTGGAAAGGCTCTATGCGACATGTGTTTGTCAGCCACAAGCTTAATCCTCTTTGTACTAGGGTCATACAGATCTTCCTGAAGGATTATTAAAAAGGAAGCACTTTGGGTTTGTCAATAGTCTTGGCTGGGAACAGGACAGATATTGGTTGATGGTGAAGGAAACATGATGAATATCATGTACATAATCTCTTCATTGTCATAGAGACAAAGAATCTGTGGTATACAGGTAATCCAATAAGCTGGTTATCAAAGGATTTAACTAGTATTGATGTGGGAGACACTGTAATGATTATGTTTTGTAATTATGTATTTGATATTCTCAAGATTAAACATTTTTCTCATTTTTCCTGAAATAAAGTGTTGCTTAACCCAGTAATGGACACATTTATTGAAAACTTTATTTATTTGTCAACCATTGTGAAATATACACATTTTATTAGTCTGTGAAGGGTCTTATTGTGGGATGAGATTGGAGTACCCGCAGAAAAACCATGTGGGTTGGGCAGGTCATTCACTTTTTTTTTTATGTCTGATCATTATTTCTCTATGCATTTAATTTTCAGAATTTCTATAGATAAACTATACATATAGGTGTATTTGCACATTTCCATAAATACCATATAGATAAATAATATGTGTTGAGTGGATTTTCTCGGCCTATTATGGTCATCGCGTATGAAGCCTAAAATTTCCCCATCACATAAACTTCCACATTTACAGTAGGTAAAATTTACAGGTGATTAAACCACTGAGCCACCAATCGCCCTATATGTGTGTATATTTATCACTACATTCGTATTTAGATTTACCTGGTATGGTGCTATACATGTATCCCACTTTTGTACAATCCTTTGACATTCAGAGAACAACACGGTATTACATTACCTGTTGAGCTTTTACCTGTATTTACAGCCTCTTTAGCTTTATACCTGTTCAGTTGTCTCTCACAGTGATATGATAATCTAATACAAATTAGAAAGTAAATAATTTGATTATGTTGAATATTTAAACCTATTAGTAATTTAAGATGATGTATTGTGTTGGCTGGGGTCTCTGTACTTTGTATATATATATATATATATGGCCTGGCTAGGAGAACTTATGACCATCATACTGTCAAGTGGATGTTAGAACTGATGTGTACAAGCATCAAACTTCCACTAAATGTCCTTAGGCTGCTGTTTTGACACTTTAATAGTGGCTCAGTAATAAAAAGTGAATTTCAGATACAATGTAAAATTACCACTAACCTGTTCTGACTGAATACTGGTTTGTTCTGCTTGGTTGAACTGAAACCAGAGCTGCCTCCATTGTGGCCCTACATTTATTGGTTCACTTGCACATTTTGTCTGTAGTGATTTGGGCAACAAATCACCAATTGATAGTAAAATTACCTTTATATGGTGTGTGGCTTAGATTTCAGTAATATCATACTTCACCTCACCTTTAATAAATAATAATATTCCCCTCCAACGAAGTTTGTGGATAGGGACATTAAACTGGAATCAGATTGTGCCTGTATCTGTCTGTAGATCTAGAGTCTGTACCAGAGTTATTGTCCTTGATTTACAAAGCCTACTCCTATAAGATTGTTCTCAAAATCGTTTACTACTGCTATCTAAAATATTGCACTGTTGTTAATGAAATTTGGCACATTTCCCTATTTTCTGTGATGTAAACCTCTGCATAAACTTCCATACTGTTTCCTTTGAACAGTTATTGCCCTTTGGTTTACAATCTGTGTCCGTCGTTACCTATTCCTACACTTGGTTTACAATCTGTGTCCGTCGTTACCTATTCCTACACTTGGTTTACAATCTGTGTCCGTCGTTACCTATTCCTACACTTGGTTTACAATCTTTGTCCGTCGTTACCTATTCCTACACTTGGTTTACAATCTGTGTCCGTCGTTACCTATTCCTACACTTGGTTTACAATCTGTGTCCGTCGTTACCTATTCCTACACTTGGTTTACAATCTGTGTCCGTCGTTACCTATTCCTACACTTGGTTTACAATCTGTGTCCGTCGTTACAATCTGTGTCCGTCGTTACCTATTCCTACACTTGGTTTACAATCTGTGTCCGTCGTTACCTATTCCTACACTTGGTTTACAATCTGTGTCCGTCGTTACCTATTCCTACACTTGGTTTACAATCTGTGTCCGTCGTTACCTATTCCTACACTTGGTTTACAATCTGTGTCCGTCGTTACCTATTCCTACACTTGGTTTACAATCTGTGTCCGTCGTTACCTATTCCTACACTTGGTTTACAATCTGTGTCCGTCGTTACCTATTCCTACACTTGGTTTACAATCTGTGTCCGTCGTTACCTATTCCTACACTTGGTTTACAATCTGTGTCCGTCGTTACCTATTCCTACACTTGGTTTACAATCTGTGTCCGTCGTTACCTATTCCTACACTTGGTTTACAATCTGTGTCCGTCGTTACCTAACAATCTGTGTCCGTCGTTACCTATTCCTACAGAGTAAGATGGATCTCACAATCTCTGATCTTACATGTGTTTCACACACCTTACATAAACTGGTGTATGTGTGTATATTTACATTTTAGGATTTCAATACATGTTTTCCTTCCTTAGTATTATAGCCTTCTATATATATATATATATATATTACTATCATACAATCATGTATATATAACATAATAACTAAATGAACACACAATGAATGTAGATGTTCTGTGTGATTGTTAAATTTCACAGGGCTGATATATTTTGCGGTTGTCCTTATCGGACATAGTTCGTGGTATCGAATTTTGTGTAACTGTGCCTTGTTAACATTTTGCAGTAAACACCTCTACACATTTATTCCATATTTATTGGGTATTCATTTTGGCTATATATTAAATGACTATGAGTAAAGCCAAAATAAATCCCCTAGGAGTTATCATTTATACAGTATAGTTAATGTACATACGCAGGCTCTTTGTATATTTCAATGTTACTACATATTATGTAATTTGAAATCTGAAAAATAAATAAGTATAGACAAATAAATGTTAGAATCTTAAAATATTAAGATATACCACATTAGATGTCAGTCTCTCAAGGATTTACAAAAATGTTATTGGAGGTATTAAAGATATTTGTTTATTAGTCGACTGTTTGGAATGTGTGTGATTGAATACAAACAGGTAAATATCCCCCCTGTATAATAGGCTTTCAGTGTACCTATTGAGGGGTGTAAATATATCGTTTTTATTTACTTACGCTGAGTTAAACATCGACAGCCATTAAGTCGATCGTATTATTCACATGGTTGTCACGTACACACGCTATATATTGATGATACTGTTAACACAGTTATTAATGGCTAATAACTACCGTTTATGGAGTAAAATTTAGTGCTCTGCTATTTGAAAAAGCCTTTGTTATATATCCTGTACCGCCCAGAAAAATGAACGAAAGTTACATAGCCTGGAAAGATTATGAATCTTGTACTGTCAATTGACAAGTAGAATTTGTGTCATGAAAGGTCATTTAGTGATAAAGCCCCATGTTATCAATTCAGCTTGGATTGCATGTTTAGGACGTATTGTCCACCAGTCCTCCGAATGTATACATCTGTTTTAGGACGTATTGTCCACCAGTCCTCCGAATGTATACATCTGTTAATTAGGACGTATTGTCCACCAGTTCTCCGAATGTATACATCTGTTTTAGGATGTTTTATCCTCAGATTGTGTGTTTAGGAGGTGTTGGTTGCATTCCAAACAGTCCTTGGATTGTGTGTTTAGGAGGTGTTGGTTGCATTCCAAACCGTCCTTGGATTGTGTGTTTAGGTGTTGTCCCCTGACAACAGTCCTTAGGTTGTGTGTTTAGGAGGTGTTGTCCCCCAACAACAGTCCTTAGGTTGTGTGTTTAGGAGGTGTTGTCCCCCAACAACAGTCCTTAGGTTGTGTGTTTAGGAGGTGTTGGTTGCATTCCAAACAGTCCTTGGATTGTGTGTTTAGGTGTTGTCCCCCGACAACAGTCCTTAGGTTGTGTGTTTAGGTGTTGTCCCTCGACAACAGTCCTTAGGTTGTGTGTTTAGGAGATGTTGTCCCCCGACAACAGTCCTTGGGTTGTGTGTTTAGGTGTTGTCCCCCGACAACAGTCCTTAGGTTGTGTGTTTAGGAGATGTTGTCCCCCGACAACAGTCCTTTGGTTGTGTGTTTAGGAGATGTTGTCCCCCGACAACAGTCCTTAGGTTGTGTGTTTAGGTGTTGTCCCCCGACAACAGTCCTTAGGTTGTGTGTTTAGGAAGTGTTGTCCGCATTCCGAACAGTCCTTGGATTGTGTGTTTAGGTGTTGTCCCCCGACAACAGTCCTTAGGTTGTGTGTTTAGGAGATGTTGTCCCCCGACAACAGTCCTTAGGTTGTGTGTTTAGGAGGTGTTGTCCGCATTCCCAACAGTCCTTGGGTTGTTTGTTTAGGAGATGTTGTCCCCCGACAACAGTCCTTAGGTTGTGTGTTTAGGAGGTGTTGTCCCCCGACAACAGTCCTTAGGTTGTGTGTTTAGGAGGTGTTGTCCCCTGACAGGCCTTTGGTTGTCCTGTTTAGGAGGTGTTGTCCCCTGACAGGCCTTGGTTGTCCTGTTTAGGAGGTGTTGTCCCCTGACAGGCCTTGGATTGCCTGTTTAGGAGATGTTGTCCCCTGACAGTCCTTGGTTTGTCCTGTTTAGGAGGTGTTGTCCCCCGACAGTCCTTGGATTGTGTGTTTAGGAGGTGTTGTCCCCTGACAGGCCTTGGATTGCCTGTTTAGGAGATGTTGTCCCCTGACAGGCCTTGGATTGCCTGTTTAGGAGGCGTTGTCCCCTGACAGGCCTTGGATTGCCTGTTTAGGAGATGTTGTCCCCTGACAGTCCTTGGTTTGTCCTGTTTAGGAGGTGTTGTCCCCCGACAGTCCTTGGATTGTGTGTTTAGGAGGTGTTGTCCCCTGACAGGCCTTGGATTGCCTGTTTAGGAGATGTTGTCCCCTGACAGTCCTTGGATTGTGTGTTTAGGAGGTGTTGTCCCCTGACAGGCCTTGGATTGCCTGTTTAGGAGATGTTGTCCCCTGACAGGCCTTGGTTTGCCTGTTCAGGAGGTGTTGTCCCCTGACAGTCCTTGGGTTGTCCTGTTTAGGAGATGTTGTCCCCTGACAGTCCTTGGGTTGTCCTGTTTAGGAGATGTTGTCCCCTGACAGGCCTTTGGTTGTCCTGTTTAGGAGGTGTTGTCCCCTGACAGGCCTTGGATTGCCTGTTTAGGAGATGTTGTCCCCTGACAGTCCTTGGATTGCCTGTTTAGGAGATGTTGTCCCCTGACAGGCCTTGGGTTGTCCTGTTTAGGAGGTGTTGTCCCCTGACAGACCTTGGGTTGTCCTGTTTAGGAGGTGTTGTCCCCTGACAGTCCTTGGATTGCCTGTTTAGGAGATGTTGTCCCCTGACAGTCCTTGGATTGCCTGTTTAGGAGATGTTGTCCCCTGACAGGCCTTGGGTTGTCCTGTTTAGGAGGTGTTGTCCCCTGACAGGCCTTGGGTTGTCCTGTTTAGGAGGTGTTGTCCCCTGACAGGCCTTGGATTGCCTGTTTAGGAGATGTTGTCCCCTGACAGTCCTTGGATTGCCTGTTTAGGAGATGTTGTCCCCTGACAGGCCTTGGGTTGTCCTGTTTAGGAGGTGTTGTCCCCTGACAGTCCTTGGATTGCCTGTTTAGGAGATGTTGTCCCCTGACAGGCCTTGGGTTGTCCTGTTTAGGAGATGTTGTCCCCTGACAGGCCTTGGAGTGCCTGTTTAGGAGGTGTTGTCCCCTGACAGGCCTTGGGTTGTCCTGTTTAGGAGGTGTTGTCCCCTGACAGGCCTTGGATTGCCTGTTTAGGAGGTGTTGTCCCCTGACAGACCTTGGATTGCCTGTTTAGGAGATGTTGTCCCCTGACAGGCCTTGGATTGCCTGTTTAGGAGATGTTGTCCCCTGACAGGCCTTGGTTTGCCTGTTCAGGAGGTGTTGTCCCCTGACAGTCCTTGGGTTGTCCTGTTTAGGAGATGTTGTCCCCTGACAGTCCTTGGGTTGTCCTGTTTAGGAGATGTTGTCCCCTGACAGGCCTTTGGTTGTCCTGTTTAGGAGGTGTTGTCCCCTGACAGGCCTTGGATTGCCTGTTTAGGAGATGTTGTCCCCTGACAGTCCTTGGATTGCCTGTTTAGGAGATGTTGTCCCCTGACAGGCCTTGGGTTGTCCTGTTTAGGAGGTGTTGTCCCCTGACAGACCTTGGGTTGTCCTGTTTAGGAGGTGTTGTCCCCTGACAGTCCTTGGATTGCCTGTTTAGGAGATGTTGTCCCCTGACAGGCCTTGGGTTGTCCTGTTTAGGAGGTGTTGTCCCCTGACAGGCCTTGGGTTGTCCTGTTTAGGAGGTGTTGTCCCCTGACAGGCCTTGGATTGCCTGTTTAGGAGATGTTGTCCCCTGACAGTCCTTGGATTGCCTGTTTAGGAGATGTTGTCCCCTGACAGGCCTTGGGTTGTCCTGTTTAGGAGGTGTTGTCCCCTGACAGTCCTTGGATTGCCTGTTTAGGAGATGTTGTCCCCTGACAGGCCTTGGGTTGTCCTGTTTAGGAGATGTTGTCCCCTGACAGGCCTTGGGTTGTCCTGTTTAGGAGGTGTTGTCCCCTGACAGGCCTTGGGTTGCCTGTTTAGGAGATGTTGTCCCCTGACAGGCCTTGGATTGCCTGTTTAGGAGATGTTGTCCCCTGACAGGCCTTGGTTTGCCTGTTCAGGAGGTGTTGTCCCCTGACAGTCCTTGGGTTGTCCTGTTTAGGAGATGTTGTCCCCTGACAGTCCTTGGGTTGTCCTGTTTAGGAGATGTTGTCCCCTGACAGGCCTTTGGTTGTCCTGTTTAGGAGGTGTTGTCCCCTGACAGGCCTTGGATTGCCTGTTTAGGAGATGTTGTCCCCTGACAGTCCTTGGATTGCCTGTTTAGGAGATGTTGTCCCCTGACAGGCCTTGGGTTGTCCTGTTTAGGAGGTGTTGTCCCCTGACAGACCTTGGGTTGCCTGTTTAGGAGGTGTTGTCCCCTGACAGACCTTGGATTGCCTGTTTAGGAGGTGTTGTCCCCTGACAGGCCTTGGGTTGTCCTGTTTAGGAGGTGTTGTCCCCTGACAGGCCTTGGGTTGTCCTGTTTAGGAGGTGTTGTCCCCTGACAGGCCTTGGATTGCCTGTTTAGGAGGTGTTGTCCCCTGACAGTCCTTGGATTGCCTGTTTAGGAGATGTTGTCCCCTGACAGGCCTTGGGTTGTCCTGTTTAGGAGGTGTTGTCCCCTGACAGTCCTTGGATTGCCTGTTTAGGAGATGTTGTCCCCTGACAGGCCTTGGGTTGTCCTGTTTAGGAGATGTTGTCCCCTGACAGGCCTTGGAGTGCCTGTTTAGGAGGTGTTGTCCCCTGACAGGCCTTGGGTTGTCCTGTTTAGGAGGTGTTGTCCCCTGACAGGCCTTGGATTGCCTGTTTAGGAGGTGTTGTCCCCTGACAGACCTTGGATTGCCTGTTTAGGAGATGTTGTCCCCTGACAGACCTTGGATTGCCTGTTTAGGAGGTGTTGTCCCCTGACAGGCCTTGGATTGCCTGTTTAGGAGGTGTTGTCCCCTGACAGGCCTTGGATTGCCTGTTTAGGAGGTGTTGTCCCCTGACAGTCCTTGGATTGCCTGTTTAGGAGATGTTGTCCCCTGACAGGCCTTGGGTTGTCCTGTTTAGGAGGTGTTGTCCCCTGAGATAATATGTTAATCTTGCATGTTATTTCCCCTGCAGCCAGATGAAAGGTTTTGTGCTGTGAGAGAGTCATTCTACAGACGAATCTCAATATTGTGAAGCAGACTCCATCACAGATTTACATAATGAATGTTATATGCACGTGGGTCACCTTATATAGCATTGTATTAAGACTGGGGAACTGATTTGCTTGTAATTAGCGTGAGCTACACGACTGCAGTATTAGTTCTTCTTCTGTCTTAATTTGCTAATAAAAGCATTTGCACAATAATCAACAGATTAATTGTGTGCCAGCGTTTTTTCTGCACTTGCCGATTCGCGTGCTTGATGTCTCCGAAGTAGCATTAGAGCCTTTGTTGTAACCTAAGTGTTGTTGAAGCCTTCGCTCGCCACTGATTGTCGATGTAAATCATATCAGCCAGTTTTGTATCAAGTGTTGTAGTTCCTTATAGGCTAGTCAAGTGGTTTGTCCTAGCAGTATGTTTATACAACTGCTAACTAACACACAAAACACCATCAAATCCTCATATTTATACAGGCATAGGTATTTATTTATTCTTGAAAGACACACAATTTAAAAAAGGGGGGCTAGGATTTCAAACCATTAAACAAACAGTGAACACAGTATGTATTTATTATTCAGCAAATAAAGGGCCTCAGCAGATTGAATAAATGGCGCTATTGGCAGTGGGATCAATACAGGGAAGTTTGTAGCTAGCTCAAGTCAATATCACCTTGTGACACGCCAGGGTATAACCGGCAATACACTGATTAATTTATGTGTTAATTGGGGATTAATTACACTTGGTGTCTGCTGTTTGTTGCTTGGGTAGTAGAGCGGCTGAGAGGGTAAGGATTGTTGGGGTTCAGGGAATTAGGTCTATTGTCAGTTAGTAGATTGGTTCAGGATGTGAAGGCTGCAGAGGTCCTGGAAGTACAGTATATTTGTAATTTCTATTGGATTACCAGGTGTGAGATTACTAATGGTCAGTTATTTAATGACTAGCTGTTGTAAGGTGTGATCCTTTTCTTCACTCAATGGTCAATTATCAAAATTAAAAATATCATCTAGTCACACACACCATCATTATCTAGTCACACACACCAACAATATTCTGGTCACACACCAACATTATCTGGTCACACATCAACATTATCTGGTCACACACTAACATTATCTGGTCACACCAACATTTTCTGGTCACACACCAACATTGTTTGGTCACACACACCATCATTATCTGGTCACACATCAACATTATCTGGTCACATATCAACATTATCTGGTCACACATCAACATTATCTGGTCACACACTAACATTATCTGGTCACACCAACATTTTCTGGTCACACACCAACATTGTCTGGTCACACACACCATCATTATCTGGTCACACACCAACATTATCTGGTCACACATCAACATTATCTGGTCACACACTAACATTATCTGGTCACACCAACATTTTCTGGTCACTCACCAACATTTACTGGTCACACACACCATCATTATCTGGTCACACACCAACATTATCTGGTCACACATCAACATTATCTGGTCACACACTAACATTATCTGGTCACACCAACATTTTCTGGTCACACACCAACATTTTCTGGTCACACACCAACATGGTCTGGTCACACACATCAAAATTATATAATCACACATCAACATGATATAGTCACACACCACCATAATCTAGTCACACACACCATCATTATCTGGTCAAACACACCATCATTAGCTGGTCAAAAACACCATTATCTGGTCACCCACCAATATTATCTGGTCACACACACCAATATTTTTTGGTCACACACCAATATTTTCTGGTCACACACCATCATTATCTGGTCACACACACCATCATTATCTGGTCACACACCCACCAATATTTTCTGGTCACACACAATCATTATCTCGTCACACACACCATCATTATCTGGTCACACACACACCAATAGTTTCTGGTCACACACCATCATTTTCTGGTCACACACTAACATTATCTCATCACTACACTTACATTATCTCGTCACACCAACATTTTCTGGTCACACACCATCATTTTCTGGTCACAAACATCAACATGTTCTAGTCACACATCAACATTATCTAGTCACACACCAACATTATCTGGTCACACACTAACATTATCTAGTCACACACCATTATCTGGTCACACACTATCATCTGGTCACGCACACCATCATTATCTGGTCACACACACCATCATTATCTAGTCACACACCAACATTATCTGGTCACACACCATCATTTACTAGTCACACACCATCATTATCTGGTCACATACTATCATCTAGTCACACACACCTTCATTATCTGGTCACAAACACCATCATTATCTGGTCACAAACACCATCATTATCTAGTCACACACACCATCATTATCTGGTCACACACACCAACATTATCTAGTTACACACCATCATTATCTGGTCACAAACACCATCATTATCTGGTCTCACACACACCAACATTATCTAGTTACACACCATCATTATCTGGTCACAAACACCATCATTATCTGGTCACAAACACCAAGATTATCTAGTCACACACACCATCATTATCTGGTCACAAATACCATCATTGTCTGGTCACATTATCTTGAGTACTTATGGTTGTATGTTATACACCTGGTTGTGTGTTATATACCTGGTTGTGTGTTATACACCTGGTTATGTGTTATATACCTGGTTGTGTGTTATATACCTGGTTGTGTGTTATATACCTGGTTGTGTGTTATATACCTGGTTGTGTGTTATATACCTGGTTGTGTGTTATATACCTGGTTGTGTGTTATATACCTGGTTGTGTGTTATATACCTAGTTGTATGTTATATACCTGGTTGTGTGTTATATACCTAGTTGTGTGTTATATACCTGGTTGTGTGTTATATACCTGGTTGTGTGTTATACACCTGGTTGTGCATTATATACCTGGTTGTGTGTTATATACCTGGTTGTGTGTCACACTTGTTGTGTTATATACCTGGTTGTGTATGTCACATTTGTTGTGTTATATACCTGGTTGTGTGTCACACTTGTTGTGTTATATACCTGTGTGATCAAAGCCTAAGTTGATGCTGACAAGTGTGCTGTAACACTATAGTTACCTAGCTGTTGTATAATCAATATTTAGGATGTACTCACGTCCTAGGAGACTGTTCACTCTAACATGTACATTATACACACAGTTACGCCAGTCTATTATCACTGTGCTCCAACCTGGCTTCTCTCATTATTCCGTTGAGTATTATTCTCAGAAACTTTTTTTTTTCTAAATTCAACATTTTGCTGAAATTGTCCTCCTTAGCCGACAAAAGACATTAGCGGTGAGATTCTGTGTGATTAGAAGTCAGAGCATTGTCCTAAGTCTGGGTTCAATGTTGATATTTTCTTGCTATGATTGGCTGATCTTCAAGGACATGGAGTAAGGAGCAAGACAAACAACTGCTATCACCTTATGTGTAACATTGAATATGCTTTATTTTACAGACGAAGCGCGAGACTTTGGTGGTGGGGATCAAGTGGTACTTCCGTCTGTCTGAGGTGCCCGATAGTGTCTACCAACTGTTGGTTCAAGACAGGCACAGTGAAAGTAAGTTTCTTGTCACTTATATTTTCTTTCACTTTCTCATCCATTCATAATTCTTTTTGCAGACTGATAATTAAAAAAAATGCATGCAGTTTGATTTTAAAATCAGAATTTGGCATGTGACAATACAAGCTTTAGAATTCCTACTGGAGGTTTGATTGAGCTGACCCCTGTGGGATTTTAAATTCAGACCCTGCAGGTTCATTACTGTGTGTACATGTACACTTATGTAAAATTATGTGTGTTTTTCATTTTCCATCTTTGTTCCAAAGACTAAATGATCATGAACTAATGCTAAAGATGTTATTATGAGCACATGATTATAGAGAACTTTACTTAAGCTATCCTTTTAATTACTAAAAATTGCTTAAGTAGCCGATTAGTTAATCTGAGGTTTTACTCTTATTCTGTGGACGAGATAATCCAGCTGTTGTTGTGTTGGAAGTAGATATCTGTTCTGAATCTTGGAACGTTTGTAGGGATATCTTTCCAGGTAGCATAAACTACCAAATCAAGGTTCTCATCTGTCAGAAAGACTCAACTTTCATTTATCTCTCAAAATTAAGTTGAAATACAAAAAAGATGAGATAATATACAGTGGCGATGTCCACAGCTATATTAGGTTGATGGTCAGAGCTGGCGGGTCACAGTTAGAGTCAAGATTGATAGTTCTAGGAGGGAGGCAAAGTCATAAAGGTACTGACAGATTGGACAAAATGGTGAAACATTCATTACAGGAGGATAGAGTGCTAAAGAAATCAGACCTGCCAACTACTACTATTTTATAGTAATCTTTACTATTTTGTGGTGGTCGTTACTCTTTTTTTCTCTCGAAATAGTAGCAAATTACTCTTTTTGATGCAATAGATTTGGCAAGAATTGTTAAGAATTACTCTTTTTTGCTCAAAAATGGGCCAAATTACTATTTTTGAATTTGAAAGGTTGGCAGGTCTGAGAAATTTGAAATAGACTATAAGGTTAAAGGTGATATATCACAGGTCATATGTAGGTATCGCAATAACCAGAGGTCAAAGTAGAGGATGATGTCAAAGTTGAATGAAATTAAAGGTAACTTGTATAGATAGGTATTCTAGCCACAAATGGTAAGTTGAAATAATCGTCTTCTCAAGAAGAGCAATTTAAAAAAAAGTAATGTTTCAGGGCATGTTACATATAGAAAGTGAAAACAGAAAAGTGTCATGAGATATCAGTTGGAAGGTCAGAATAGAAGTGGTGACCGAGGTCAAAATTAGGAAAGTAAAAGGTGATGGATGAGGTGAAAGCTAGGAAGGTCATTGGTATTGGCCAAGCTGGGAAGGTCAGAGGTGGTGGCTGTCAAGGTCAAATTTAGGAATGCCACATGCAGTGGCTAAAATCAAAGTAAGGAAAGTCAGAGATCGTGGCTGACTGGTGGTAGTAAAAAACTGAATTTTAAAGCTTAAATGGAAAATATTAAGGTCATTGACATGTTCACGAGCCCTAATTGACATAGTGTCAATGTCATGGTTAAGAACCTTTGCAAACTTTCTGATTGTTATATTCAGCGATCTGTCACTGATCAGTTTCACAGAAGAGCGGACGCTTCCATCCAAACATTCAATCAATATTCTGTGCTGTCTTTGATTCTAACTTCCTCGTTGTCGCAGGCACATCGAGGTGTAATTCAATTTTACCGTTGTTAGCGTCAAACCATTTGTTCACACACAAACACACACGGAGAAAGAAGTGGATTCTGCTGGTAAATGAATTGATATTTTACAGACAACATGACAATGCTGGTGTTTATTCTTTACTAGAGGTGCTGAGGCCTATACAAATATCTCCACGTGTTTTTGAGTGGTAATTTATTATTTACAATAAAAACTAAACAGCTTATTTCCTTTTTCATCTACACTTTTCACCTTGGCATTTTATCAATAAGGTGATTTTACCATTCATCTGTTGCTGTTTTATGAGCTAACGTATTGTACTGTATTATACATTCTAAGTTGTAATAAATACCTCTATTGATACTGTATGCAGTTGAGGAAGTTATGATAACTATATTCATAGTTGCATTAAGCAAGATCATTTTGCAACCCTAACAGGATCAGATGGCATCCATATGCCTATAAATGCCATGACATTATGATTGTTATGTTTGATACCTGGCCTTTCCTTGAAAGATGGCTGTGTTTTGTCATTAAGCATACTCAGTGCATAAACCTCTTAAACTGAATAGAGAATTTAATTAATGTAATATGCTATAGAAAATTAATCTATTTTGGAAATGTTCAGTATAAGAATTGAATTGCTGTCGGTTGACATTCTTGGGCGGTTTGAATGGCAAATTCTCAAATCCAAATTCAACATTGACTTTCCATTTTGCATTCAGAACTGCTATAAATGCCAAAGGAAAGCATTTCATAGCTTGAATTTTGTCCAGGAGTTGGCATACCTAAATTACCACATTGAACCTCTTTACCTGTGTTATATTATATGTACAGTACATCACTATATATCTGGTGCTTCTCAGTGGAACCGTATTCTTTTTCACTCATACAAATTGTACTCTGTGGTCCTATATTTGAATACCCCTGTCTCTGAAATACAACTCAATATGCGTATAAACATTTGGCGTTGTCTGCGGAAAGAATTCCCCTAGTAGAAGTCTATATGTGAAGTATATGAATATTTCATTTGTTGTGGGTTTAGAGTTTATTGGATCAAATGTACGACTGGAGTACCTATTATGACTTCTCATAAAAGAATAATGAAAAAGAACAAGACTGCCTTTTATAATCTCATAAAATCCTTATATGGATGCTGACTGATCTCTGACTCTCAATGTGTCTGTTTACATGTCTACCATATACCACCGTCACATGTCCAAATTACTCCAGTGAGTATTAGTCATTAGATTTTAATAAGCAGGAGTGTTTACTAGAGATGGGTTGAGTGACCTGATATTGTTTTATAAATATATGACTATATCTCCACATCGTGTTTGGTAATGTATCTTTTATAAGCATGGTATGCATTGTGTTTGGTTGTATCTTTTATAAACATAGTGTATGACCATTTCCACATTGTGTTTGATTATATTAAGTTTTCTACATTTCAGTTGGCTTTCTTCAAAAATATGCCAGACATACAAAAAAAAAATGAAGAAAATAGAAATATGTGTATGATTTTTTTCCTTGGTCAGTTTAAGAAAATGGAAATCCCTAGATTCGGTGAATCGTTACTGTCCATCAGCGGTGTGGTATTGTATTGTTCCATCAATACCTGCCTCTTTCTTGTTGATCTATAGTCTCTGTGTACCAATAAATTGGAGATCAGACTGGGACATACATATGCTATTGATTATATAATACTGAAGGATGTAGTGACACGGGAGGTATAAACGGCCTACTACTGATCACGATCGTGTAGCGATTCAGACAATGCCTTCAAATGACACCATTCTCCTGTTATATCCCCTATACAACTGTTATCGGTAGCTTAGATTATCCGGTTTCATGGTGACATTTCATTTTCAGACCCAAAAAACATTGGATGTTGTTGGCCGATATTGTTTATTTGCGGGAAATTTCCGATCCAAACAGATTTTGTGTAGAAGATCGATTACAGTTGTCAGTTCATCAGTTACAAAGTGTCCTGGTTATTGATAGGCGAGTCCTTCCGAATTCGATTTTCTCCAATAAATTGTCCTGTGCGTATGTATCATCAGATATTTGAAGACATTAATGATTTTCTTTTGTGTCTGGAGCAGATGACTAGAAGGCACGTCGGTGCCTGTTGATCATTGTACCAGTCCCAAAAACCTCACGCTTAAAGAAAAATCTTATCAAAATCCAATTGATATGCTCTTGTAATGATCTTTACAATAAATCATAATTCTTCATTGATAACTCAGCCAAGATGTCTTTTGTACATGCTATCTGAGACTTTGTAGAGTCTGTAGAAGTTGATAAAAATTAATAATTTTAAAAATAAATCCCATGAGCTATTATAAATGTCTGGTTTTGACTGGAAGATATGGTCATGATAGATATGCTGACTTCATAATATCACAAGGTCATAACAGTAATTTAGGAAGGGCCAATAAGATTGATACTGGTTCCTGACTGGTGAAGGAACTTGGAACTCCTATTTTAGACTTTAGTTACATAGGATTATAGTGAGATTTCATTGGATGTAGAATACAAACCACCCTTTTCATTCAAGGCTTTATTAAAATATTTGTTTTTATTGTGAAGATAACTGAATATTTTCATATTCATGGAAAAAACTGGGCATGGGTCAGCTTATCCAGATGGTGTATAGGGAAAACATATGTCCCTAGTAAAACATGAGATTTGATTAGTATAAGTAATAGTATTCATCAAGTAAATAAGATTTATTAAAAGTAATCAACTGAAATTACTGGCGAGTATTTCTCAGGAGAACTATGTATTCTGGTGGTGTCTGCTATGGTCTGGTATGTATTTTATATCTTCCTGTTATGTGTACCGACTTTCCTTTGATGTTTAACTCCAAAATTACACACACATGTTCACCAAATTATTTCAGAAATGGGAATTATTCTGGGTTTAACAAAGTGATCTGCATAAAGTATACAGTCAGATCTACCTGTAGATTTATCAGCAATTACACAAAGATTGAGGGGGTATCTAAGTGTGTCTGTAATTACACAAAGATTGAGGGGGTATCTAAGTGTGTCTGTAATTACACAAAGATTGAGGGGGTATCTAAGTGTATTAGTAATTACACAAAGATTGAGGGAGTATCTAAGTGTATTAGTAATTACACAAAGATTGAGGGGGTATCTAAGTGTATTAGTAATTACACAAAGATTGAGGGGGTATCTAAGTCTGTAATTACTCAAAGATTGAGGGAGTATCTAAGTGTATTAGTAATTACACAAAGATTGAGGGAGTATCTAAGTGTATTAGTAATTACACAAAGATTGAGGGAGTATCTAAGTGTATTAGTAATTACACAAAGATTGAGGGGGTATCTAAGTCTGTAATTACTCAAAGATTGAGGGAGTATCTAAGTGTATTAGTAATTACACAAAGATTGAGGGGGTATCTAAGTGTATTAGTAATTACACAAAGATTGAGGGGGTATCTAAGTGTATTAGTAATTACACAAAGATTGAGGGAGTATCTAAGTGTATTAGTAATTACACAAACATTGAGGGGGTATCTAAGTGTATTAGTAATTACACAAACATTGAGGGGGTATCTAAGTGTGTCTGTAATTACACAAAGACTGGGGGGTATCTAAGTTTATTATCTGTGATGGATTGTCTCTGGTTAGATAGAACATCTTTGGCATTTTAGCTACATAATGAGAGGCATTATATCTTTCCAGCCACTGGGTTGCTAGTTTGAAACCCACATGGGGTAGTGACCATAGGCCAGTAGTTTTTCTCTGGGTACTCTGGCTTTACTCCACCTCCAAAACCTGACAGGTCCTTAAATGACCCTGGCTGTTAATAGGATGTTAAACAAAATAAACCTAACTTATAAAGATTTTATCTCTTATTTTAGGGATGTTTTCTTCATTATGGAAGGGATTAATAAAGCTCTATACTGGTATTATTGAAATCGGGATTACATCCCAGTAATACAGTGTTAGTGAAAGTTGATGAGATTATCAATGGGCAGTGTGAGAGTAACTGCTACATTCCTCACTGCATGGCGCCCCCCTGTGGACCCTCACGCTGGGGTGAACAGCTTATTACAGAGTTACACACTTTATTGATAAATCAAAGCTGGCATGCTACCCAAGTGCACACTAGGAGCAGGCCGTAGTATGTGTAGGGATCAGAAGTTCTTCAGTATAGCAGAGCATACACAGATCCTACTATACCTAGACCTGGTGCCAGTGGTGTTTCTGTCAGTAGTCCTAATATAAATCTCGCTTATAAATAAGCCACACTGTGAAACAATGGAAACAGTGATAATTACACTGTATACAAGATTCTGATAGGGAGAAGAAAAAAGTGAAATGAAAATGTGTATTTATTAGGTGAGCTGTCTTCAGGACAGATCGGATCTAATTTGATTGTTTAAGTGTGAATCACACAATGTGTTATACTGGTATCTCTACTACCATGCTACAGAAACTAGACTAATCCAGAGGGCTGCAGTATCAGAACCGCTGCAGGACCTACAGTGTAGAACTACCTTCCAGAGATTGGACCAGGCCATTGGATCTGAACTGGACTAGTTCAGTAGATCACAGGATTATACACAACTATTTATACCTATAGTAGATGTACTAGGCCACAGGGTCTATGCTGGGAGCTTCCTTTAGCAGATTTGACTCAGCCTGTCGACCTTCACTGGACTGGCCAGTAGTCCACAGAATTTTACACTTGAAGTTTTACCTATAGTATAAATCGTACTAGGCCACAGGGTCTACACTAGGAGCTTCCCATCAGGATATAATTACTAGTCTGTGATAGAAGTGTCAGTTGTGTTTCTTCTGCATTGTGCACAAGTGTCAATGTGCTATCCTGAAAATGTGTGTGTAAACTGTAATTACATTGGCAGATAACTGGATTACATATTTCCAACCCCGAAGCTTCTTTGTAAGTTACGACAGTGTTATATAATATTACAAACCCATTGAGGCTTATTATTGTGAAAGTTGCTTTATTGGAGGTAACTGTTTAGCAGATCCCCCACTCTCGCGGCTTACAGTGTAAGGTGGGTATCCTCAACCCCACCAGTTTACATTGGAGGATATAACTGGCTACACCTAGGACTATATGTAGCCCAGAGATATAAACAACAGCTGAGTGGCAGACACATGGTAAGTTATCCACTAATTATCTGTAGTGGTCAACAGTTTATGACTGACCACTTGACCAAGCTCTGCCACAGTGTCACACAAGTAAAATAGACCTTATTGATTTAACCCTGTCAACTCCACACCATGACTTTATCAATACTTTTGGATTTTGTTATATTACCACCTTTTTAATGATGGGATGCCCCAGTATTGCTGATAACAGTCGGCATGTCGAGTTAAATTGTATTACATGTGTGAAATTACATATTGATATATTAGCATTTAAATCTAGATGTTGAGATTTTTGTGCGAGTCATACCATCTGCCTTCCTGCTGATGACACTTATTCACACATGACTGCCATAAACTTCAGCTGTACCAACATGTGATGCAGACTGTATTTACCAGATAGTTTTAATTTTTTTGAAGAGTATCAGATTCAAGGCTATTTGTAAACTGTTGGTCTTAAACTGCAAATTTTTTTGAGAATTTTTTTTTTTTAGTAAAATCCTTGTTAGAATGGTAGATAATAAAAAGCTACCTGTCATACTGTGTGGCTTTGTAGACCTGGGTGTATACTTGATCATGTTAGAATCAGTGGGATGACATATAACTCAATACAGAGCCTACCATGTATTACCTCCCTTGTCAAGGATTTTACCCCTTGGGGGAAAACCGAAGATGTATGGTTACTCTGTACTGGGAATTGACCAATTGCAATTAGTGACAAGTCTCCTAATTGGCTTAATTGTCATGTCTGTCTGATATTTAACCTCTTAAATTGCTGGTTGTCATAAATATTAGATTAGAATTAGTCAAAGAAATTATTTTATCATATGTGCATCAATTTTACAGAAGGGAACAGTAAATATACCATTTAAAGATGCTGTTTCTTATAATATTCAGATTAAAATTAGTCACAAGAAATTATTTTTCATGTAGAATTTTTATCAGTTAAGAACAGTTTTAAAATTAAACATCCTTCACATGTGCTTTGCACACAAAAACAGGTCAGGTCACAATGTATATATATATAATAACAAAAGTTTAAAAAATCTTATCACAAAAATGGATACAACAAAGACAAAGGAGAAGCCTCAAGTTGATTCCAACCATTCCTGGCCTACAAACTACAAATTAAACTGTTCAATGATGAGAGGGAGAGTAATTGTAATCCTCCTACAGAACACATAACAACCTCACCATTGATAGAACGATCAATTTTCTGCCCGTTTGAATGAAGATTCATTATTTTACAATCAATTTGAGATATTCTATCACAATTCTGCATTCACCTATCAGCTGATCTATAAATCAAACGTGGGCCATACCGATCACTGAGCTGTTCATAGACTAATTAACTTGTAAAGTGTACAGGATCAATATTTACTCTGAAAACACAGGATTGGTCTCTTACCATCTCAATTGATCCCTAGGAAGGTGAACATAACCTTTTGTCACGACTGTTGGGTAATTGTACATGTTCTTGTTCTAACCCTGCCTGCAAAACGGACTTTAACCACATTTCACTGCAATCAGATCGACAAGGAAATTGATTTTCATCAGACTTTTTTTTAATTAAATTTCTTTTTGAATTCAGTATAATTGAAAGATGCTTCACTAATGTAGTGAATAAGAGTGTTGAAAATTACTTAAATTAAGACAAAACATAAAAGATCCGTTTTATCTTTGAAGGATTGATATCCAGTGTGTAAATTATTGTTAGTTTGTGGATAATAGTGTACTTTCACAAAGATACTTTCCAAATTAAAATCTTTTATTTTAAATTGAAAAAAGGATGTGATTGAAAAGGAATGTTCCAGTTTGATTAGAAATTTCACTGTTACACAGTTGTTCCACCAGAGGGTATTAGTGACAACATTTATAAGTCTGCTTTCATTAGGTCCTATGGTGGCAATGTTCTGGCTGACAATTTCTGTACCATTTAAAGCCAATAAAAACAGAAGGTTTGGCTGGTATCATCACAAGCATGTACATGTTTCCTTTGAAAAGTAAACTGATGAATTAAATGTATGAGTTGAAACAGTTCTGAGGGTCTAGGTTTTAAGGGGAGATCAGGAGATCCTAATGGTAACTATGGGATATTAATGGTAACTATGGGATATTAATGGTAACTATGGGATATTAATGGTAACTAGGGGATATTAATGGTAACTAGGGGATCCAAATGGTAACGAGGGGATATTAGTGGTAACTATGGGATATTAATGGTAACTAGGGGATCCTGATGGTAACTAGGGGATCCTAATGGTAACTAGGGGATATTAATGGTAACTAGGGGATCCTAATGGTAACTAGGGGATATTAACGGTAACTAGGGGATCTTAATGGTAACTAGCGGATCCTAATGGTAACTATAGGATCTAGGATCTAATGTGTCACTAGCGGATCCTAATGGTAACTATAGGATATTAATGGTAACTAGGGGATCATAATGGTAACCAGGATATCTCAATGGTAACTAGGGGATATTAATGGTAACTAGGGGATCCTAATGGTAACTAGGGGATATTAATGGTAACTAGGGGATCTTAATGGTAACCAGGAGATCTTAATGGTAACTATGGGATCTTACTGGTAACCAGGGAATCTTAATTGTAACTAGGGGATCCTAATGATAACCAGGGAATCTTAATTGTAACTAGGGGATCCTAATGGTTACAACCAGGGTAGAACCAGTTTGACAGTTACTACGTGTGATATAAGGGGCTGGGTGACTAGGAGACAACCAAAAGGGAACCCTGTAGCTCATGGTTAAATATATATGGACCAATTAATATAGGGACTTTGTAACTAAGGGTAACAAAAACTAAAGGTGGATCAGGGGGAATTAGTAACCAGAGGGACTTTGTAACTAAGGGTAACAAAAACTAAAGGTGGATCAGGGGGAATTAGTAACCAGAGGGACTTTGTAACTAAGGGTAACAAAAACTAAAGGTGGACCAGGGGGAATTAGTAACCAGAGGGACTTTGTAACTAAGGGTAACAAAAACTAAAGGTGGACCAGGGGGAATTAGTAACCAGAGGGACTTTGTAACTAAGGGTAACAAAAACTAAAGGTGGATCAGGGGGAATTAGTAACCAGAGGGACTTTGTAACTAAGGGTAACAAAAACTAAATGTGGACCAGGGTCTTGCAATATCCTATTGTACTTCCGAATCCATCCGTCTTCTTCCTCTTTTCTACTAGATCATGTCATCCTGTTGTTCCTCTTGTACATTGTTTTTATTTTCTTCACTCTGTTCTCCCATCCTCTTCTCACAACTGTTGTATAAATACTGTCACTGCAAACCTAGGAACTGTGTTGAATGTGAGTTGTAAATTACTGTTAATTAGACAAGGCAGTGGGGAGTGTGTACTGAATTAGGTTTCTGACTGTGTTCATTAGTACTGGATTAGTGTGTGTCAGTGTATGGTATGATAATCAGCTGATTAAGTGTTGTTGTCACAGTAAATTAGAGTTCTCTTTGGGAGGTACCTCCGATTTTTGTCATTGTCGTGTCAAACGACCAAAGTGAAGCTGGTAATACTTTTACATCTGTGTGTGTGTGTATCAACCAATCTTGAAAAATTGTACTTATATCAGTCTCTCAGAAAGTGACTTATGGCAACCAGAAAAAAAAGTGTACAAATAAACAGTAGGACAAAAAGTTTTGGATGTAACTGGGATCCACCTTACTGTTTACATATACAGTGTAACTGTTGTAATGATATTTCTTTGATGGAATAAATTCCCATTGATATTTAAGTGTGATTAATGTACCTGTAGTAATACTGTATCAGAAGTTAGGACTAGTTACAGGTAGATGTCATAGTAGGTAGTAAGTTAGGACTAGTTACAGATAGATGTCATAGTAGGTAGTAAGTAAGGACTAGTTACAGGTAGATGTCATAGTAGGTAGTAAGTTAGGACTAGTTACAGGTAGATGTCATAGTAGGTAGTAAGTTAGGACTAGTTACAGGTAGATGTCATAGTAGGTAGTAAGTTAGGACTAGTTACAGGTAGATGTCATAGTAGGTAGTAAGTAACAGATGCTGGAAACAATGGAGGTTAATATATTGATTATTGACAGATTTACCTTTTAATGAAATACATGCCCCCCCCCCCCCCCCCCCCCCCCCCCCCCCCCCCTCCCTCCCTCCCTCCCCCAATATTAATTGTTAATGAGACATTTGTTTTTGCCTGGAAACAGATTGGTCCCAATATAATCCTCTCCAGTGTGTTAGTATAATCCTCTCCAGTGTGTTAGATCAATATACGGATCTCTGATTCTGCCTCTCCAGCATCCAGTCAGCTCCTTGTAATAGCATGTTGTTAATTGTTTGAATGTTTTCAGCAAAAATCAGTTAATAAATTTCAGAACATTATATTCTTATCATCAATTAACTGAAAATTTTATGTTGAAGGGAAAAAGATTGATGATTATAACCACAGATGTACCTGGAAAATGTGTTAGCTGTTAGTTAGATCTGGTATCTTGTATGTGTGGCTGTAAGCATCATATTGCTAATGCTAACTGTCATATAAAAAATTGTCAGTTGTTAAAATAATGATATTTGCAAACCAGAATGGTCTTCTTGAGATCAGCTGTCACTACAATTAAAACTAGATTTATAATTATCAGTGGTGAAATTAACAGGCCTCTACATGTTATTTGGTTTTAATTGGCTCTTAATGTTACTGATTCTGATTGGTTGGCGCAAAATGTTATTGATTCTGATTGGTTAGCTTTAAATGTTATTGATTCTGATTAGTTAGCCTAAATATGATTGATTCTGATTGGTCAACTTAAATATGATGATTCTGGTGTGTTGGCTGTAAATATGATTTAATTCTGATTGGTTGACTGAATATTATTGATTCTGATTGGTTGGCTTTAAATATTATTGATTCTGATTGGTCTGCCCTAAGCTTTATTGATTCTAATTGATCCTTCATTGGTTACTAGTTGAATAGGCCTAGTGTGATATATACAGTACATTATAATGTTATGATAGTCTGATTGATCTTCAGTTGTTATGTATTAATGTACACAGTTATTGGAATATTGTGATAATGGAGGAAAATCCACTGGGGTACTGCTGATATATTGATTTTAGGATAGGAGGCTCCTGGAGGGACAAAGGACATATACACTATAGATTTTAGGATAGGAAGCTCCTGGAGGGACAAAGGACATAGACACTATTGATTTTAGGATAGGAGGCTCCTGGAGGGACAAAGGACATAGACACTATTGATTTTAGGATAGAAGGCTCCTGGAGGGACAAAGGACATAGACACTATCAATTTTAGGATAGGAGGCTCCTGGAGGGACAAAGGACATAGACACTATTGATTTTAGGATAGGAGGCTCCTGGAGGGACAAAGGACATAGACACTATCAATTTTAGGATAGGAGGCTCCTGGAGGGACAAAGGACATAGACACTATTGATTTTAGGATAGGAGGCTCCTGGAGGGACAAAGGACATAGACACTATTGATTTTAGGATAGGAGGCTCCTGGAGGGACAAAGGACATATACACTATTGATTTTAGGATAGGAGGCTCCTGGAGGGACAAATGACATAGACACTATTGATTTTAGGATAGGAGGCTCCTGGAGGGACACAGGATATAGACACTATTGATTTTAGGATGGGAGGCTCCTCGGGGGACAAAGGACATAGACAACTTTGTCGATTATACAGTGTAAACTGTACATGAGCACAATAAAAGATTTAGTGACTTTTTCTTCTTGCAGAATATATATAGCTTGTTCCAGGGACAAGAGATATAATCCTCAAACTGTATGACAATAGTTCAGTTAATTGTGGTTGAGAAATCTAGACATAGCCCAAAAATTTAGTAACTTTATCTGCTCGAAGGGGAGACTACTGGCGAGTAGGGAATGACCAATCTCTAGGTTATATTATAATACATGTTTTACATCTTAAAGATGAAAAGAATTTTTTTTTTTTTTTTTTAAAGCAATATAGATTGAAGGAAATGACTACTACATTACATTTAAACATAAATCATGTTAATTAAACATTGTTAGTGATGCTATCTGGGGATATCAGATTCGGAGGGAGCATCTCGTGTACAATATTCTGTGTGGTCACATAATTAGATTGATAAATCATGTAAATTAATTTGTTACTTATGACCATTCTTTCAGGCAATTATTTTTTTGAGTTAGAATATGTTTGTTGTTTAGTAAATAATGCTTCCTTACCTGGTTTTAGTTACATTTCCTGAATATTAAAAAAGCATATCAAAAATTGTAAACTAATAAAGCAAAATTTGTTCATGGTGTCATTTATCATGTTAACACAAAATTCTTAATAAGTCACCTGCTGTGTGGGCCTTTTCTACAACTATTACCAAGGAACTCTAAACATGCCCCGTAGCCTATTGTTACATTTCTCAGGCTGTGTGTACCTAGTCTGGGTCCTAAATCAACACCAGATCCCCGTCACTTCCCTCCCAAAACTGTCAAGTGCCTGGTACATTTAATAAGTTACAACATGCATTACATATACACTGAAATAAATTCTTCCCAAGTGTCAGATTGTTGACAAAAATCTCACACATTTAACAAAATAAAAACTCTAGATTTATTGGTGATGACATTTTAAACATGTTTGTCAAGACCTCTCCTACAGCACAACATATAATATTGCAGTGAAGACTGTAAACAATCCAGAACCTGAAGGCCCCTTGGTTTTATGCTAAGTGTCTATTTTTTTTATAATAATTTTTGAATTTTTGGTTGCATGAGATGGCATACAGATGTTATGTACTTTTGTTTTTTTTTTAATTTTGCAAAAGTAAGATCAAAGATGATATGCCCCTATTTATATAAGCTGGGTGCTGGGAGTCAAAATTATTAGGTTTGTGTTGAGCTATGTAATAAATTCCAAAGCTAAAGATGCTATATTTTCTTTCTGAGAAACATCTCTGGTTCCGAAATTTATCTACAAGTCTGTCTATCTATTATTTCTCAGAACTACACTGTCTGATACGACAAACCTAGAAATCTGTTGTTTCGACACTGCACTGTCTGGTACAACAAACCTAGATATCTGTTGTTTTCCAGACTGCACTGTCTTGTACTACAAACCTAGATATCTGTTGTTTCGACACTGCACTGTCTGGTACTACAAACCTAGATATCTGTTGTTTCGACACTGCACTGTCTGGTACAACAAACCTAGATATCTGTTGTTTCCAGACTGCACTGTCTGGTACTACAAACCTAGATATTTGTTGTTTCGACACTGCACTGTCTGGTACAACAAACCTAGATATCTGTTGTTTTCAGACTGCACTGTCTTGTACTACAAACCTAGATATCTGTTGTTTCGACACTACACTGTCTGATACGACAAACCTATATATCTGTTGTTTCGACACAGCACTGCCTTGTACTACAAACCTAGATATCTATTGTTTCCAGAATACACTGTTTGGTACTACAAACCTAGATATCTGTTGTTTCAGACTGCACTTGTCTGGTACTACAAACCTAGATATCTGTTGTTTCCAGACTGCACTGTCTGATACGACAAACCTAGATATCATGTTGTTTCCAGACTACACTGTCTGGTACTACAAACCTAGATATATGTTGTTTTCAGACTGCACTGTCTGATACGACAAACCTATATATCTGTTGTTTCGACACTGCACTGCCTTGTACTACAAACCTAGATATCTATTGTTTCCAGAATACACTTTCTGGTACTACAAACCTAGATATCTGTTGTTTCCAGACTACACTGTTTGGTACTACAAACCTAGATATCTGTTGTTTTCAGACTGCATTGTCTGGTACTACAAACCTAGATATCTGTTGTTTCCAGACTACACTGTCTGATACGACAAACCTAGATATCTGTTGTTTCCAGACTGCATTGTACGTCTGGTACTACAAACCTAGATATCTGTTGTTTCCAGACTACGTTGTCTGATACGACAAACCTAGATATCTGTTGTTTCCAGACTACACTGTCTGGTACTAACAAACCTAGATATCTGTTGTTTTCAGACTGCATTGTCTGGTACGACAAACCTAGATATCTGTTGTTTTCAGACTGCACTGTCTGGTACTACAAACCTAGATATCTGTTGTTTCGACACTGCACTGTCTGGTACTACAAACCTAGATATCTGTTGTTTTCAGACTGCACTGTCCGGTACTACAAACCTAGATATCTGTTGTTTCCAGACTGCATTGTCTGGTACTACAAACCTAGATATCTGTTGTTTCCAGACTACACTGTCTGGTACTACAAACCTAGATATCTGTTGTTTCGACACTGCACTGTCTGGTACTACAAACCTAGATATCTGTTGTTTCGACACTGCACTGTCTGGTACTACAAACCTAGATATCTGTTGTTTTCAGACTGCACTGTCTGATACGACAAACCTAGATATCTGTTGTTTCCAGACTGCACTGTCTGGTACTACAAACCTAGATATCTGTTGTTTCCAGACTACACTGTCTGATACGACAAACCTAGATATCTGTTGTTTCGACACTGCACTGTCTGGTACTACAAACCTAGATATCTGTTGTTTTCAGACTGCATTGTCTGGTACTACAAACCTAGATATCTGTTGTTTCCAGACTGCACTGTCTGATACTAACAAACCTAGATATCTGTTGTTTTCAGACTGCATTGTCCGGTACTACAAACCTAGATATCTGTTATTTCCAGGCGGCACTGTCTAATGTTGTTAACAGGTTAATACAGTGTGTTTGCTATTGTAATTGATCTAGGCTGCTGAAACCTTCTACAAGTATCTTATATTGGCTTTTGCCTGGAAACATGGTGTAGAAAATTGTTTCTGAGACCAGGAATACATCATCTTGATGAATACTCTGGGGAGGTTATTTTATTACATTGTTGTACGATGATGTGTACAGGGCGAATCACCTGAGGACGAAATCTCATTAAACAACGCATCCATATAAAGTAGACACCCTCAATCACCACAATCACATTTACTCCAAAGCTTCCATTTCTGGCTGGTGTAATTGTGGCATGGCTGCCTGTCTCACACATGACTGGATAGTGTCCCACAGTGAATAAGTACCAAGGTGTAGGGATAGGGAAGGCCCTTCGTCAGCCAGGCTCTAGGCCAACTCAAGCTATCGATCCCTACCCATACAGATTAAGCTGAAAGACATCTCACTACAAGTAGGCAGGCAAATTAACATTAATTAAGGGATGTGTAAAGAGAATGTTTGACCTGACTTTCTCTTATTTTCCTTAACTGGTTTGAATATTTGTGTCTTTGCATATTCTTGAGTTTTCTAAAAAGTTATGAAGGGTAGTCATAGCATGTAACACCATACACTTTCTGTGATTGGGCACAAATTCCAATTTTGTTGAAGTGTTTCTCTGTGTTTGGGCTGAATCTTCTGTCTTGGAATGCTAAGCTTCTCTGTGGTTGGCAAGAATTACCTGTCCTTGAACCATGAAGACTGCTTTGCTGTGATTGCATGGCCAGACTTTTGTTTCATTATTGCTTCTCTGTGATTGGCCAGAATTACCTGTCTCTGAAGATTGCCTCTCAGTGGTTGGCCAGAATTACCTGCCCTGGAAGTCTGCTTCTCTGTGATTGGCCAGAATTACCTGTCCTGGAAAGCTACATGCCTCTCTTTGGTTGGTCAGAATTACCTGTCCTAGAAAACTTTTGCTCTGTGATTGGCCAGAATTATCTGTCCTGAAAGATTGCTTCTCATTGTGATTTGAAAGACTCCAAGAGTACAAGTAGGACATAATGACTGATCTGAAGTTAATACATGGGTTGAAGTGAGACGGCATCATAATCAATGTCATGACAAATCCTGTTTACATTGACTGTCATCCCTGCCTGGGTACAAATCTATCACTGTAGACAATATCTTCACAAATATGCAACTTTAAAAAAAAAATTGTTTTTGGAAAAGTTCTTGTTGAAACAGTGAATACCGATGAGGGCGGTAAGCTGGGGAGTGTTACTATTCACAAACTGTGTCTGCTACTCTCGTTTATTGATAACCCCGACCTGGCACACATCCCCAGGAATGTGCTACATGGTGTGGGTGGAAGGTCTGTCTCATGAGGTTTCCATCCTCTCTCTGCTACACCTGGCCTATAGGTACCAGTGATTGGGAGTCAGCCTTTAATTACCCCCTGCTCCCATGTTAAAGGTAATATGTTAGTAGTGCAGGTTTATACAGGTGACTTAAGGTCATTTCCCCTCTGAAGGATAAATTTATCACCTCTCCTGTTGGAGTTAATTCACTAGAGGTCGTAAGGTCAAGTCAGCTCTGTTTAACTAAGTAGTAAATTATCATCCCTCTTCCTCCTCCTTGTAGGTAACTAATGAATACCCAATACCCTCTAACTATGTAGTAAATTATCTGGGTGTCCAGACGGAAATGTCTATTTGTCCATCCATCCTGGAGCATCCTGTCAAAAATACATCATCAGGGCCCCTTACATCAGGCCGATCTGTCTGATATTTCTTATAATGATATACTGTGATATTCAGATGTGCAATAGGGGTTTAAAAAGCTCCCAGAATCAAAGTCATGTTATTAGGTTTGAATGGACATCCTTTCAAAGTCTTAATTGACCATGCACTTCCGAAATTAAAAAAAAAATTCAAGTCTGTTTAAGCTCAGGTTTAGAGATAGACACTTTGTAACTTTGTAGGACTCTGACATGTCAGTAATCTGGTAACACTTATCAGAGTGATACCGTCTAACACAATTTAGTTATGTTAGAATGAACAGTCAGGTATGTAGATATACCTGGTAGATTAAAAGGTATTATAATGTCCCTCCTGTAGTATATCAGCTTCATTGATGGTGTATGGTGCAGGAAATATGCCATGATTACCCCCTCCCCCTCCCCCTCCCCCTCGCCCTCCCCCTCCCTCCTCTCCAACTGTATACACTGCCAGACACTTCCTTCCTCTTACTGTGTAATTATCAACCACTGCATTATTTTGTTTCTAAACACAAGCTCATCATATATATACTAACCCTATGATTGACCTCACCAGTTAGCATGTTAGTGATATTTACCCACTCAATCTGTCAAAATGTGACATTGAGGGTCTGTCTAAACAAACAGCCTTAAGGCTGTTAAAATGTGACAGGATTCTCCATCACAGTAAACATGTGAAAATGTGACAACATTCTCCATCACAGTTAACAACATGTGCAAATGTCACAACATTCTCTGTCACAGTTAACAGCCTGTTAAAATGTGACAACATTCTCTGTCACAGTTAACAGCCTGTTAAAATGTGACAACATTCTCTGTCACAGTTAACAACATGTGCAAATGTGACAACATTCTCTGTCACAGTTAACAACATGTGAAAATATGACAACATTCTCTGTCACAGTAAACAGCCTGTTAAAATGTGACAACATTCTCTGTCACAGTAGACCGCCTGTTAAAATGTGACAACATTCTCTGTCACAGTTAACAACATGTACAAATGTCACAACATTCTCTGTCACAGTTAACAGCCTGTTAAAATGTGACAACATTCTCTGTCACAGTAGACCGCCTGTTAAAATGTGACAACATTCTCTGTCACAGTTAACAACATGTACAAATGTCACAACATTCTCTGTCACAGTTAACAGCCTGTTAAAATGTGACAACATTCTCTGTCACATTTAACAACATGTGCAAATGTGACAACATTCTCTGTCACAGTTAACAACATGTGAAAATGTGACAATATTCTCCGTCACAGTTAACAACATGTGCAAATATGACAACATTCTCTGTCATAGTTAACAACATGTGCAAATGTGACAACATTCTCTGTCACAGTAAACCGCTTGTTAAAATGTGACAACATTCTCTGTCACAGTAGACCGCTTGTTAAAATGTGACAGCGTTCTCTGTCACAGTAAACAACATGTGAAAATATGACAACATTCTCTGTCACAGTTAACAACATGTGAAAATATGACAACATTCTCTGTCACAGTTAACAACATGTGAAAATGTGACAACATTCTCTGTCACAGTTAACAACATGTGAAAATGTGACAACATTCTCTGTCACAGTAAACAGCCTGTTAAAATTTGACAACATTCTCTGTCACAGTAAACAACATGTGAAAATGTGACAACATTCTCTGTCATAGTTAACAACATGTGCAAATGTGACAACATTCTCTGTCACAGTAAACCGCTTGTTAAAATGTGACAACATTCTCTGTCACAGTAAACAGCCTGTTAAAATGTGACAACATTCTCTGTCACAGTAAACAGCCTGTTAAAATGTGACAACATTCTCTGTCACAGTTAACAACATGTGAAAATGTGACAACATTCTCTGTCACAGTAAACCGCTTGTTAACATGTGACAACATTCTCTGTCACAGTACACAGCCTGTTAAAATTTGACAACATTCTCTGTCACAGTAAACAACATGTGAAAATATGACAACATTCTCTGTCACAGTTAACAACATGTGAAAATATGACAACATGCTCTGTCACAGTTAACAACATGTGAAAATGTGACAACATTCTCTGTCACAGTTAACATGTGAAAATGTGACAACATTCTCTGTCACAGTAAACAGCCTGTTAAAATTTGACAACATTCTCTGTCACAGTAAACAACATGTGAAAATGTGACAACATTCTCTGTCACAGTTAACAACATGTGCAAATGTGACAACATTCTCTGTCACAGTAAACAGCCTGTTAAAATGTGACAACATTCTCTGTCACAGTAAACAGCCTGTTAAAATGTGACAACATTCTCTGTCACAGTTAACAACATGTGAAAATGTGACAACATTCTCTGTCACAGTTAACAACATGTGAAAATGTGACAACATTCTCTGTCACAGTAAACCGCTTGTTAACATGTGACAACATTCTCTGTCACAGTAAACAGCCTGTTAAAATTTGACAACATTCTCTGTCACAGTAAACAGCCTGTTAAAATGTGACAACATTCTCTGTCACAGTAAACAGCCTGTTAAAATGTGACAACATTCTCTGTCACAGTAAACAGCCTGTTAAAATTTGACAACATTCTCTGTCACAGTAAACAGCCTGTTAAAATGTGACAACATTCTCTGTCACAGTAGACCGCCTGTTAAAATGTGACAACATTCTCTGTCACAGTAGACCGCTTGTTTAAATGTGACAGCGTTCTCTGTCACAGTAAACAGCCTGTTAAAATTTGACAACATTCTCTGTCACAGTAGACCGCCTGTTAAAATGTGACAACATTCTCTGTCACAGTAGACCGCCTGTTTAAAATGTGACAACATTCTCTGTCACAACAAACAATCTTAAAATATGGCATTTTTGTCACGGTTAACAATCTTTGGAAATATGACAGCATTCTCTGTCACAGTAAACAGCATGTGAAAATGTGACAACATTATCCGTCACATTATACAACCTGTTAAAATGTGACAACATTCTCTGTCACAGAAAACAATCTGTTAAAAAGTGACATTTTTCACAGTTAACAATCTATTAAAATATGATAGCATTCTCTATCACAATAAACAACCTGTTAAAATGTGACAACATTCTCTGTCACAGTAATCGACCTGTGAACATGTGACTTTATCCTGATGTTAAACACATTGATATATATCTGCTATTCTCATCTCCGAGCACATCCGATTGAAGCCTTCTGAATATATTTATTATATTACTACTCATTGTTCTATGTATTTCTGTTTGATTATAAAATACCAGGGTTCAAATATAATCAGTCGGTGATATGATCAAATGCCAAGCTTATAATCAGTGGGTGACACGGCTATCGTCACGATGAGTTTGTAATGTTCTCTGGCTCGAGTAATCTATATAGATTAATGGCCTGGATCACCTTGTCACAGACATTCTTTTAATTTGACTATTGACAAGTTGTTGAGGTTTCGACCTGTCAGTTTGACTAAGACCATGACAAGACAGCTAGTCAGGATTTCAGGAGGCCTATAATTATGTGATAAACAATTTTGATAAATCATTGTATGCTATCTATAGGAGATTGTACAGTGTTGGGGAAATATTTATTGAACACAGATATGTCTGTTTCCTTGATGGATGGAATCTGATGCAAGAGATGTCAGATCAGGAAATATTCTAACTGGAATGTGATAAGGTTTTATTTGTATGGAGCTAGGTAAGGTGTCTGATGACAGGAAAACTTGTTTTGAGGTTTATTACATCACTCCACAAATACATGATACCTTTACATTATACCTGTGATGGGTATTGTGGTTAAAGAGGTATGTTAAACATTATACTTGTAATTTATGGGAGCGTTAAGGAGATATGCTGTCTTACACTTTCTACCTGTAATTTGTAGGAGAGTTAAGGAGATATGCTATCTTACACTTTCTACCTGTAATTTGTAGGAGAGTTAAGGAAATATGCTATCTTACACTTTCTACCTGTAATTTGTAGGAGAGTTAAGGAAATATGCTATCTTACACTTTCTACCTGTAATTTGTAGGAGAGTTAAGGAGATCCCGTCCTCATATGACCCTGACTGTTGCGAGGATGTTAAACATTTAAAACAAAAAGCCAAGGAGATATGCTCGCTTGCATATAATATCCTTGATTTCTTTTGAATTATCTCCCCTAATTGAATGAAGTCATACCATGAAAGGTACGAAGGGCAGTGTGTAACCTGCCTTGATAATGTCTATGTAGGATCTATCTACATGGTTCTGATGGTATTTGCTGTTTTTATGCTGTGTATTATTAACTGCTTTCTGATTAGTTACTGGTTTACAGCCTATGTGACTCCTCGAATTGTTAGGTTTCAACTCACGGACTATTAGTCAGTATTCTGTCAGTGTCAGAAGCCTTCTGTTTCCTGAGATATATAATCTCATTACCAAGGGAAAAGAGCGAGAACGAAACTAAACATTTCAGTATTCTGTGGTGAAGATTACCATGTTCTAGTGTTGTAGTATCCATATACCTGGTTAAGTGAAGTACACATATCACTATATTGGGGAATTATAACTTGGCTTAGCACCCATATACCTGGTTAAGTGAAGTACCCGTATCACTATATTGGGGAATTATAACTTGGCTTAGCATCCATATACCTGGTTAAGTGAAGTACACGTATCACTATATTGGGGAATTATAACTTGGATTAGGACTGGTGAACCTCAGGTGGCTAATTGCTGAGAATCGGTCCAGTATTTTATGCTTGAGGATCAGACCTTTAGATTTGGTTGTTAGACCTTTAGATTTGACTGTTAGACATTAAGATTTGTCATTTTCAATTGAAAATGAATGTTAATGTAACATTAGTAATCTCGTAATATTTCGACTAATTCATGGAATCTCTGCCATTTTTTCAGCTATTGGTAGAGCCAGACTGTCTATAAAACTGACCATGATAACACAAACCTGGCATGACTACGTGGCGTGAATTCTGATGGTTTCAAGTAGAAATGACATCAGGAATAGATTACGTCTCTGTCATCTCTGATTATTCAGCATATAAATACAACTATTAGCATGTATCTTGCTCTTTTAGACCAATGTCAGAGTGGATTGATTTGCCTGTACACCACTAACGTGTCCTCAGTTTTATACGCCCGAGCAGAATTTTGACTCTGATTTATGTTACCCTATCTACCACCAGGCTAAAACGCTGTCTAAAACAAACAAATACTTATCAAAATCTTTAGATAGCATGTCAGTAGTTTTTGCATCAATAATTTACTTCAGTACTATCTACATCACACTGTGTTTATTTCAGTAATAGAGCTGAAGTTAGAATAACTAAAAATCAGGAAGATATTGGGATTCCTCCCTTCCACAAACATTTCATTGTTCAAATATTTGTTCTATCTTCATATGGTAGGTATGGTAGGCGCCCCGCCCTCATTGCATCCACATCTTATTGGTACCAATATCTACAAGGGCAAAAACTTATCTACCTCATCTACAATATCAGTAAAATAAGTATGTCCCTCCCAACATGTCAATGCATGTATTATACCCAGTAAGGAGACTAAGTGGAAGATTGCCATGGTGGAGCAGTGGGGGCATTTATGTCTTTTCTAGTGTTCTAGCTAGTTTTTCAATAAACAATGATTTTCTAATCAGTGAAGTTCAAACTCTGATTATTTATAATTGACCCTATTTCGTATAGTTTGAACATGTTAGACAGACTCCATTTAGTTAACAGACACGTATAGGGTAATGGGTTGTACGTCAGTTAACAGACACGTATAGGGTAATGGGTTGTACGTCAGTTAACAGACACGTATAGGGTAATGGGTTGTACGTCAGTTAACAGACACGTATAGGGTAATGGGTTGTACGTCGGTTAACAGACACGTATAGGGTAATGGGTTGTAGGTCGGTTAACAGACACATATAGGGTAATGGGTTGTACGTCAGTTAACAGACACGTACAGGGTAATGGGTTGTACGTCAGTTAACAGACAAGTATAGGGTAATGGGTTGTACGTCAGTTAACAAACACGTATAGGGTAATGGGTTGTACGTCGGTTAACAGACACGTACAGGGTAATGGGTTGTACGTCAGTTAACAGACAAGTATAGGGTACTGGGTTATACGTCGGTTAACAGACACGTATAGGGTAATGGATTGTATGTCAGTTAACAGACATTTATAGGGTAATGGGTTGTACGTCGGTTAACTCTTTCCGTACTCACGACGACTACAGACGTCACAAAAATGTGCTCTTGTATCCTTCATGACGACTACACACGTCACAATTAACATGCCTTCCATCCTTTGTGACGACTCAAATCGTCGTAAAACATCGCGAAAGATGTTGATATTACTTGCTGGTTTAGCATAGTCATACGAAGGAATTGACACGGAAATGATGCTTTTAAGAAATAAAAAGCAATGTAAATATTGTATTGATGGTATGTTTTACGTACCAGAAGCATAATTCATTCGTTAAGATTGTCTATTTCAAAGAATTCCGCCGGTTCATGCCGAGCTGTTTACATAGCTACAAAATGGCGGCCTCAAATTTACTTTCGTTTTCTGCGAGATTGTTGAGGTGTTAAACACAATAAAACAATTAAAAACGATAATATATATATAATTGAGTAACGTTTATCATCAAAATAAGTAAGAAATACGTAAAATATTTTTACACACCGAAAAAACTATTTTTACACACCGAAAAAACGATGTTTTGGCTGCGTGATTTCTTGCACATGTGTGACACATGTGCCGATTAACATGTCATTTCCCGCGATTCTGCCTGGTGATTTCGCCGTATTTTAAAGGAAAAATTGGGTAAAAGAGTTTCCGTACTCAGTACTTGTTCCATATGATAAACTTCATTTAATATTAAGCATTATACAACAGTAAAAGATCAGTAAAAGATCGTTTTATCGACGTCTGATGTGATAGCCATATGCTTCAATACACAAAGGACCTACCCAGCATTCACTTCCGGTAGCGACCGCGAAATTTGAATGAGTACGTAAAGAGTTAACAGACACGTATAGGGTAATGGGTTGTACGTCAGTTAACAGACATGTATAGGGTAATGGGTTGTACGTCGGTTAACAGACACGTATAGGGTAATGGGTTGTATGTCAGTTAACAGACAAGTATAGGGTAATGGGTTGTACGTCAGTTAACAGACACGTATAGGGTAATGGGTTGTACGTCAGTTAACAGACATGTATAGGGTAATGGGTTGTACGTCAGTTAACATACACGTATAGGGTAATGGGTTGTACGTCAGTTAACAGACAATTATAGAGTAATGGGTTGTACGTCGGTTAACAGACACGTATAGGGTAATGGGTTGTATGTCGGTTAACAGACACGTATAGGGTAATGGGTTGTACATCAGTTAACAGACATGTATAGGGTGATGGGTTGTACGTCAGTTAACAGACATGTATAGGGTGATGGGTTGTACGTCAGTTAACAAACACGTATAGGGTAATGGGTTGTACGTCAGTTAACAGACACGTATAGGGTAATGGGTTGTACATCAGTTAACAGACACGTATAGGGTAATGGGTTGTACGTCGGTTAACAGACACGTATAGGGTAATGGGTTATACGTCAGTTAACAGACACGTACAGGGTAATGGGTTGTACGTCAATTAACAGACACGTATAGGGTGATGGGTTGTACGTCGGTTAACAGACAAGTATAGGGTAATGGGTTGTACGTCAGTTAACAGACAAGAATAGGGTAATGGGTTGTACGTCAGTTAACAGACACGTATAGGGTGATGGGTTGTACGTCAGTTAACAGACACGTATAGGGTAATGGGTTGTACGTCGGTTAACAGACACGTACAGGGTAATGGGTTGTACGTCAGTTAACAGACACGTATAGGGTAATGGGTTGTACGTCGGTTAACAGACATGTATAGGGTAATGGGTTGTACGTCGGTTAACAGACATGTACAGGGTAATGGGTTGTATGTCAGTTAACAGACATGTATAAGGTAATGGGTTGTACGTCGGTTAACAGACACGTACAGGGTAATGGGTTGTACGTCGGTTAACAGACATGTATAGGGTAATGGGTTGTACGTCGGTTAACAGACACGTATAGGGTAATGGGTTATACGTCAGTTAACAGACACGTATAGGGTAATGGGTTGTACGTCGGTTAACAGACACGTATAGGGTGATGGGTTGTACGTCAGTTAACAGACACGTACAGGGTAACGGGTGGTACATCAGTTAACAGACACGTACAGGGTAATGGGTTGTACGTCGGTTAACAGACACGTACAGGGTAATGGGTTGTACGTCAGTTAACAGACACGTATAGGGTAATGGGTTGTACGTCGGTTAACAGACGTATAGGGTAATGGGTTGTACGTCAGTTAACAAACACGTATAGGGTAATGGGTTGTACTTCAGTTAACAAACACGTATAGGGTAATGGGTTGTACGTCGGTTAACAGACACGTATAGGGTAATGGGTTGTACGTCGGTTAACAGACACGTATAGGGTAATGGGTTATACGTCAGTTAACAGACACGTACAGGGTAATGGGTTGTACGTCAGTTAACAGACACGTACAGGGTAATGGGTTGTACGTCAGTTAACAGACAAGTATAGGGTAATGGGTTGTACGTCAGTTAACAAACACGTATAGGGTAATGGGTTGTACGTCGGTTAACAGACACGTACAGGGTAATGGGTTGTACGTCAGTTAACAGACAAGTATAGGGTACTGGGTTATACGTCGGTTAACAGACACGTATAGGGTAATGGATTGTATGTCAGTTAACAGACATTTATAGGGTAATGGGTTGTACGTCGGTTAACTCTTTCCGTACTCACGACGACTACAGACGTCACAAAAATGTGCTCTTGTATCCTTCATGACGACTACACACGTCACAATTAACATGCCTTCCATCCTTTGTGACGACTCAAATCGTCGTAAAACATCGCGAAAGATGTTGATATTACTTGCTGGTTTAGCATAGTCATACGAAGGAATTGACACGGAAATGATGCTTTTAAGAAATAAAAAACCAATGTAAATATTGTATTGATGGTATGTTTTACGTACCAGAAGCATAATTCATTCGTTAAGATTGTCTATTTCAAAGAATTCCGCCGGTTCATGCCGAGCTGTTTACATAGCTACAAAATGGCGGCCTCAAATTTACTTTCGTTTTCTGCGAGATTGTTGAGGTGTTAAACACAATAAAACAATTAAAAACGATAATATATATATAATTGAGTAACGTTTATCATCAAAATAAGTAAGAAATACGTAAAATATTTTTACACACCGAAAAAACGATGTTTTGGCTGCGTGATTTCTTGCACATGTGTGACACATGTGCCGATTAACATGTCATTTCCCGCGATTCTGCCTGGTGATTTTGCCGTATTTTAAAGGAAAAATTGGGTAAAAGAGTTTCCGTACTCAGTACTTGTTCCATATGATAAACTTCATTTAATATTAAGCATTATACAACAGTAAAAGATCAGTAAAAGATCGTTTTATCGACGTCTGATGTGATAGCCATATGCTCCAATACACAAAGGACCTACCCAGCATTCACTTCCGGTAGCGACCGCGAAATTTGAATGAGTACGTAAAGAGTTAACAGACACGTATAGGGTAATGGGTTGTACGTCAGTTAACAGACATGTATAGGGTAATGGGTTGTACGTCAGTTAACAGACATGTATAGGGTGATGGGTTGTACGTCAGTTAACAAACACGTATAGGGTAACGGGTTGTACATCAGTTAACAGACAAGTATAGGGTAATGGGTTGTACATCAGTTAACAGACATGTATAGGGTAATGGGTTGTACATCAGTTAACAGACAAGTATAGGGTAATGGGTTGTACGTCAGTTAACAGACATGTATAGGGTAATGGGTTGTACGTCAGTTAACAGACAAGTATAGGGTAATGGGTTGTACGTCAGTTAACAGACAAGTATAGGGTAATGGGTTGTACGTCGGTTAACAGACACGTACAGGGTAATGGGTTGTACGTCAGTTAACAGACATGTATAGGGTAATGGGTTGTACGTCGGTTAACAGACACGTATAGGGTAATGGGTTGTATGTCAGTTAACAGACAAGTATAGGGTAATGGGTTGTACGTCAGTTAACAGACACGTATAGGGTAATGGGTTGTACGTCAGTTAACAGACATGTATAGGGTAATGGGTTGTACGTCAGTTAACATACACGTATAGGGTAATGGGTTGTACGTCAGTTAACAGACAATTATAGAGTAATGGGTTGTACGTCGGTTAACAGACACGTATAGGGTAATGGGTTGTATGTCGGTTAACAGACACGTATAGGGTAATGGGTTGTACGTCAGTTAACAGACATGTATAGGGTGATGGGTTGTACGTCAGTTAACAGACATGTATAGGGTGATGGGTTGTACGTCAGTTAACAAACACGTATAGGGTAATGGGTTGTACGTCAGTTAACAGACACGTATAGGGTAATGGGTTGTACATCAGTTAACAGACACGTATAGGGTAATGGGTTGTACGTCGGTTAACAGACACGTATAGGGTAATGGGTTATACGTCAGTTAACAGACACGTACAGGGTAATGGGTTGTACGTCAATTAACAGACACGTATAGGGTGATGGGTTGTACGTCGGTTAACAGACAAGTATAGGGTAATGGGTTGTACGTCAGTTAACAGACAAGAATAGGGTAATGGGTTGTACGTCAGTTAACAGACACGTATAGGGTGATGGGTTGTACGTCAGTTAACAGACACGTATAGGGTAATGGGTTGTACGTCGGTTAACAGACACGTACAGGGTAATGGGTTGTACGTCAGTTAACAGACACGTATAGGGTAATGGGTTGTACGTCGGTTAACAGACATGTATAGGGTAATGGGTTGTACGTCGGTTAACAGACATGTACAGGGTAATGGGTTGTATGTCAGTTAACAGACATGTATAGGGTAATGGGTTGTACGTCGGTTAACAGACACGTACAGGGTAATGGGTTGTACGTCGGTTAACAGACATGTATAGGGTAATGGGTTGTACGTCGGTTAACAGACACGTATAGGGTAATGGGTTATACGTCAGTTAACAGACACGTATAGGGTAATGGGTTGTACGTCGGTTAACAGACACGTATAGGGTGATGGGTTGTACGTCAGTTAACAGACACGTACAGGGTAACGGGTGGTACATCAGTTAACAGACACGTACAGGGTAATGGGTTGTACGTCGGTTAACAGACACGTACAGGGTAATGGGTTGTACGTCAGTTAACAGACACGTATAGGGTAATGGGTTGTACGTCGGTTAACAGACGTATAGGGTAATGGGTTGTACGTCAGTTAACAAACACGTATAGGGTAATGGGTTGTACTTCAGTTAACAAACACGTATAGGGTAATGGGTTGTACGTCGGTTAACAGACACGTATAGGGTAATGGGTTGTACGTCGGTTAACAGACACGTATAGGGTAATGGGTTATACGTCAGTTAACAGACACGTACAGGGTAATGGGTTGTACGTCAGTTAACAGACACGTATAGGGTGATGGGTTGTACGTCAGTTAACAGACAAGTATAGGGTAATGGGTTGTACGTCAGTTAACAGACAAGTATAGGGTAATGGGTTGTACGTCAGTTAACAGACACGTATAGGGTGATGGGTTGTACGTCAGTTAACAGACACGTATAGGGTAATGGGTTGTATGTCGGTTAACAGACACGTTTAGGGTAATGGGTTGTACGTCAGTTAACAGACATGTATAGGGTAATGGGTTGTACGTCGGTTAACAGACACGTATAGGGTAATGGGTTGTATGTCAGTTAACAGACAAGTATAGGGTAATGGGTTGTACGTCGGTTAACAGACACGTATAGGGTAATGGGTTGTACGTCAGTTAACAGACACGTACAGGGTGATGGGTTGTACGTCGGTTAACAGACACGTACAGGGTAATGGGTTGTATGTCAGTTAACAGACATGTATATGGTAATGGGTTGTACGTCGGTTAACAGACACGTACAGGGTAATGGGTTGTACGTCGGTTAACAGACATGTATAGGGTAATGGGTTGTACGTTGGTTAACAGACACGTATAGGGTAATGGGTTATACGTCAGTTAACAGACACGTATAGGGTAATGGGTTGTACGTCGGTTAACAGACACGTATAGGGTAACGGGTGGTACATCAGTTAACAGACACGTACAGGGTAATGGGTTGTACGTCGGTTAACAGACACGTACAGGGTAATGGGTTGTACGTCAGTTAACAAACACGTATAGGGTAATGGGTTGTACTTCAGTTAACAAACACGTATAGGGTAATGGGTTGTACGTCGGTTAACAGACACGTATAGGGTTATGGGTTGTACGTCAGTTAACAGACACGTATAGGGTAATAGGTTGTATGTCAGTTAACAGACACGTATAGGGTAATGGGTTGTACGTCGGTTAACAGACACGTACAGGGTAATGGGTTGTACGTCAGTTAACAGACACGTATAGGGTAATGGGTTGTAAGTCAGTTAACAGACATGTATAGGGTTATGGGTTGTACGTCGGTTAACAGACACGTATAGGGTAATAGGTTGTATGTCAGTTAACAGACACATATAGGGTAATGGATTGTATGTCAGTTAACAGACACGTATAGGGTAATGGGTTGTACGTCGGTTAACAGACACGTACAGGGTAATGGGTTGTACGTCGGTTAACAGACATGTATAGGGTAATGGGTTGTACGTCGGTTAACAGACACATATAGGGTAATGGGTTGTACATCGGTTAACAGACACGTATAGGGTAACGGGTTGTACGTCAGTTAACAGACAAGTATAGGGTAATGGGTTGTACGTCAGTTAACAGACAAGTATAGGGTAATGGGTTGTACGTCGGTTAACAGACACGTATAGGGTAATGGGTTGTACGTTGGTTAACAGACACGTATAGGGTAATGGGTTGTACGTCAGTTAACAGACATGTATAGGGTAATCGGTTGTACGTCAGTTAACAGACATGTATAGGGTAATGGGTTGTACGTTGGTTAACAGACACGTATAGGGTAATGGGTTGTACGTCGGTTAACAGACACGTATAGGGTAATGGGTTATACGTCAGTTAACAGACACGTATAGGGTAATGGGTTGTACGTCAGTTAACAGACACGTATAGGGTAATGGGTTGTACGTCAGTTAACAGACACGTATAGGGTAATGGGTTGTACGTCAGTTAACAGACATGTATAGGGTAATGGGTTATACGTCAGTTAACAGACACGTATAGGGTGATGGGTTGTACGTCAGTTAACAAACACGTATAGGGTAATGGGTTGTACGTCAGTTAACAGACAAGTACAGGGTAATGGGTTGTACGTCAGTTAACAGACACGTATAGGGTAATGGGTTGTACGTCAGTTAACAGACACGTATAGGGTAATGGATTGTACGTCGGACGTATAGTAATCGGACGTACATTGGGTATGCCTGGTATACATGTTGGGACCCAACCAACACAATTTAAGCATTAATCGAAAATAGCTGGGCATTTGGCTTATTTCAAGTCAATTTAGTATTTGCTGAGCATTTTAAATCAGTTTTATAGGCCTGTTACCAGTTATGGGTTATTGTCAGTCGAATATGATAAAATTCTGAAGTAAAATTCAGGTATAAGAGACAAAATCTTACAATTTACAGGAAAGTTTAAGTGGATCCATTTTATATCAGATGCCATATAAAGAAAATATGACCTTAACTTGTTTGTTGGCCATTTAACTAATCAAGGAAAATTTGTATCTAAAGCTTTCACAATGAATGTCATCTCTCTCCCTCTCTCTGTTACTTAAATAGTTGGAGACTCCTTACAGTCACATCATGTATTGGTCATGGTAGAAATCTATTAAAAAGACCCATGAGCCCTGATGTGTATTGAACGAAAAGCATGTTAATGGCGGAAGGCCATGTAAACATCTCTGTTGTAATGGATTGTCTAGAGCCTTGGGTCTCCTCCAATCCTTTCTACTCATGGTATATCTCCATGGAGATGATTTCCTCTACCAATCAAAATCCTTTATGTGATCTTAAATTGACACTGTTTCGGTAAATTCTGTCCTGTAGGGATGATTTTATGTATACCAAGATTATGTGGTGTGTGAATATTGTCAAAAAGCAATCTGTATACTGAAATAGAAATTAGAATATAAAAAAAATCTGTAATGAATCTGTGTCTATTTTAGATGTGAATAAACTAAATGATTACTACAGAGTTTATAACTGACATTTGTATACTGTTTGAGTGCAATATCATACTCCACATTTATGTATAAAAAATATTCGTTATGGGATGTAGAACGAAAGAAATTGCTCAAATTCTAAAAATCGTTTGATCAGTTAAACTTAAACATGCTTGAACTTAATGTCAAATGCTTTCCAGCTTCAGCCTTCTTTGGAAATAGGTTAGCAGACCTGGTCACAGTCTGTTTGTTGGTTCGATTTGTAGCTCTATCTTTCGGCTCTCTCTCCAGATTTGTGGGCTTTCTGTCTTTGCTGCACACTCCTGCTGTCCCCAACAAGCAAGGTTTAATTATTTTTTTCACAGTGATGTGTGTGCAGACCTGATACAGCTGTCGGGCGGTGCCCCCTCCCTGCCAGGGTACATCATACCTATCACTAACATACATCAGGCCTCCTTGTAAAACACATACTCTGTTCTCACCAACACCAACACATGCTAACAGTCAGGATAAAAAGTACCGGCAGCGTTCAAAGGTCATACACAGCTCAGATAAGCAAATTACTATTTATATATTTATTTTATTATCAGATTAAAACACACAACTTGATGATTTACACAGCCCCAGGGACTAAATGTATTTCCATTACACGTCCAGAGAGAACCTCAAATTAATCAAGATGAAATTAGTCTAAACAGTCTGTAGCAGCTAGGCTTTTAACAGTTTGTGTGTAAAGTTTACAGTTCACAATTTCTGGTAGAAAAAAAAGATTTACAGTTTACTTTTTATTACAATCTGCCATATTTAAAATTTATTGTTCGAGGCTGTTAAATGTTTATCTATTATCTTTTAATTCATTAATTGTAGGCTAACTTAACTAGCTACATTTTACAAACTTAGTTGGAGTCCTTGATATTGTAGTCTGCACTGTGAACTGGTGACTTTTTAAGGCACCTGAGACGAAGTCTCAGTTGACCTATTGCGATCACCTTTTGTCCTGCTTTGTGATCGTGCGTGGTCCATCATAAACAATTTACATTTTCAACTTCTTCTCAATTACCAACAGGCCCAGAGACCTGATATTGGGTCCCTAGCATGCTGGTATGAAGGGCTACAAAGTTTGTTCAAATGGATGACCTTGACCTTCATTCAAGATCACAGGGGTCAAATATGCTAAAATCTTTAAATAACTTCTTAATAAACAAAAGGCCCAGAGACCCAATATTAGGTCTGTAGCATGCTGGGACAAAGGGCTACCAAGTTTGTTCAAATGGATGAACTTGACTTCATTCAAGGTCAAAGGGGCCAAATATGCTAAAATATATAAAAACTCAGGTGACCGTCAAGGCCCATGAGCCTCTTGTTTAATAACATCAAATAAAAAATATATCATAAAAAAACTAGGGTAAAAAACTTTAAAGTTTCAGAAGATCTAGAGGCCTTTCACCAATGCATAGTGAATCATATCACCTCTGTTAGAAATGTTGTACAGTATTAACATTTCCTGAAACATCACTAACATTAGGTCAACATGACTGAAAACAAAAATGTCATTTTGCCATTATTCCTTACTAGCTATATATGAGTGATTCAGGCCCCCTGAGCCTCTTGTTTGATGAATGTATATAATGATTAAGCCTAGAGAAACTAGACGTGAACAATTTGATTTATGGAATGTATGCGACAATAAGCTCATGTTTGGACCTGAAATCCATCGTGTGGATTTAGTTCACTTAAAATGTTAATGTTATTTCATTGTCCTGAAGAAAGTCAGCCCCTGATTTTGTGTTAGACAGTAATGTTTGTAGCCCCCTGGGCTTATTTCAGGATAAATACAGTATCCTCATTGAAGTCATTTGATAATTGTATGAAAAATGAGACCGTGCGCTTATAATCTTCAAAACATGCACAAAAATAATCCCCACCACTCAAATTTTAGTGTGAGCCGGGCCTGTATCCTCTGATATGTTACTAAACAACAGTGTACAGATTATAAGTGTCAATTGTTAAACGACACAAATATCCAGGACGTGCTGTTTCCTTTACTTGTGTGTGAACATATGAGGAAGGAGTTTGCCACCTTCCATTGAAATAGTGCGGATACTCCCACTTAGAGACCAAGATACGTCTCCTCTGTCCAACATTATACTGGAGCCCCGACACCAGGCAGGTAATGGAGAGAGAGATGTGCTGTAGTGTAGCTAGTAACAATAAGATAGTGTTTGTTCATTCTACAGTAGAATATAATGATAGATGATTGTATATTGACTAAGAATATATATAAATTGGTCACATTTTATCACTTTTAGCCTGAAATTGTCTGAAGTATACTCTACCATACATATCAACCCTCCCCAAATTTTAGGAAAGAGATTTTAGTCCTAAATTTTAACATAGAATATAAGTATCATTGTAAGTATCATTGTTCCTATTCCAGAAAGAGAAACTTTAAATAGGTTGTTTTTGTCTTGTCTGTGACGAAGGTTACCAAGCGAAACTATGTTGTCACCTTTCCGGCAGCGACAGTGGTGTCAGGATGGCAGTTTACTTTAAAATTTTGCGTTTAGATCTGTTGCTCAAAAAGTTTAAGTCCAACTTTATCTTAACTTGGTGTGTAGTTTGATCACATGGTGGAAACCTCAACACAGCCTTCATTTACGGAATATCGTTATTACATGATTTTTTGCAGTAATTTGGAGTTAAAAATTTTTGATTTTGAAAAAAATGATATAAAATCTTCATTGTTTCTCCAATTGATTTATGAATTAGTTTATAACCTAATTGAAGTGAATTCTATGATAAATCAGAAGTATTTTCTTTCAACATTTCACAAAGAGTGAGGTTTGTGATACATTAAGTGGCATAATTTATTTATTTTGTCAAATTTTGAGAATTACTGGTAGTGATTTTTTGCACAATTTGACTTATGCCTTTCAATGCATCAATAATTACAACAAAGTTGGCAAGTATGTTGTCGCAAAATGAATCATAATGTCAAAATGGGGTTTTTCTATTGTCAGAATTCTTCTTTTTTTTTCAATGGTAAAATGTGGTGAGCCGAGAGGATCCTATTAAGTAATGAACAAATCTAGTTATGGCCAAGGGAGATGGCCCCATATCTAAATTTCCCTAAATACAGGCATCACTGCCAGATCAAAACTTTATTTTAAAATTATAACCTAGATAGAAACTTAGACATTGTTCTTATTCTGTATAAGATGTACAACCTTTGTGATGTATATTTCACCTTTGATCTGCCTGCTATGCGAGTTTGAGGAGTTTAGTAGACTTGGCAGGTTTTACCAGCCTATATCAGTACCAAGCAGCCTCACCATACTCCCCAGCCTAAGGAGAAGCATACAACATCCTGTCGTTTGATCCTTGTATGTGCATTCCATGTGCCTTTCAACATAGCCAAAAGACTATATAATGAAAGCTGACAAAAGGGTCGGTAGTTGGTAGATCTGTGTACTTAGTCTAGTATGTCTGTCGAAGCTTTAAGAGCCAACACATCATTGTCTGTCAATTGACATTTATTTCTAGCAGGGACCAGCGCTTTATAGTGTGATGAAAGTCAATAGGATGTGCGAGAGTGTTAATTCTATAGCTGCAGGAGTAAAAGTAATTATATATATCTGATCTACACAAGATGATGAGGCCACTGACATAATCTGTGGGGACATCAGCACTGGAACACTGGCACAACTAGTTGTCAAATGTTGTGGATTCTCATCTCAATTCTAAATTATAGCATGGCGGATGCCTTGTTCTAATATAGCTTAAGGCATTTTAGAGTTTTAATTCCCAAGAAACCCTTGAATATTGTGTTCACATTGCGGACTCCTGTATTTTGTTTGTTTCCTGTGTTTATCAAGCCTGGAACAAAGGCCAAGGTCATTTTTAGATGGGGACTCTTTGTAGTAGCTGGTAGCTACCTCACTCATCCCACATGCTAGAGATTTTTATCTGTCCACCATACATCTAAATCCAGATCTCTCCGGCATATTGGATGCCTCATTTTAGTTGTATATATTGGATGGCTCATTTTTGTAGTTAGATATATAGACAGAACGTGCAAAACCTGCTGTTGTTATATATATACTCTACATAATATCAGCTCATCACTGCCAAGTATAACTATGTTTACATTAGATACAGCTTGTCAAATGCAGTTGAAGCATATTCCACAGTAAACCTCGGTTCCCTGATGATTTGCCAACGTTTTCACAGAAACTGGTGGCTGGGAAGTTTTATTGTACAATATTTACTATTTCAGACTTTTTTTTACTAGTTAATTACCCAGTCAATCAATTTTCTGTATATAGATATATGGATCAGATTCCAAACAACTAAATTAAAGTTAACCAGTTGTTGCAGTAAGAAGTAGAGTAATGCAGGTGTAAAATGTAGGGTAACAGATGCCAGGACTAGAGAAGCCACACATTGTACACAGACAGTTCTGATTGCTTCCCCGTTAACAATTGCCTTCACTATGATGAGTATGCACATAACGCACATACTACACTGCCTCGCAGTGCATCGATGCAACCTTACTGCAGGGGGCTCTCTGTGTCGCTGTTTACAGGTGTAACTCGTTACAGGTAAGCAGAGGTTACCAGTTTTGTCAGATATGTTTGTTGTGTATTTATCAGTGAGAAATGACACTAACTGTATGTGAAGTTGTGGTGATTTCAGGGAGCTTGTATGTAGGTTTACTGTCTAGTGGGCTGCTAGTGTAATATACTGGGAGGGCAAACTACAGCTGGTGCAATCCTATCTCTGTGTACATATCAATTTCACTTTTAAAGCATTTGGGGCTTGCATAATAGGATGAATGATGGCTTATATAAAAAAGGAAGTATTTATGTTTTCACAGTTTTGTAAGTTTTCCAGGACATTTCTGTGGTTAATTGTATGATTGTATAGACACTGCCACTATGACTTTTAACTTCTGCTGTGAAATTTTACACCTTAAAACAGCTTAAGGGTATGGACTTTTTACCTCTATGACTGCATTGTGTATGAAATTCATTAAAGTAATATGAAAAGTTGATTTATAAATTTGAGGTTTTAACTGTTTGGATATACACCAATATTATTTTGATGTCCCCGTCATGAAATGGGATGGCCTTTAGTGTTACCCATGTCCGTAGTGGTGTGTTGTGTTGTGTTGCGTTGCGTCGCATCTCGTCGCGTCCTGTCCTGATGCAATGTAACTAGATAATCTCAGGAAGTTGTGATGCGTTGATTTTTACCAAACTGTGTTTTAGGGTGTCTTACAGATGTTTCAGGGTGTCAAGTGGCAGCAAGGGCATTTATGTCTTACAGACATTTTTTAGTTTATATTCTAAGATTGATAATTAAACCCCGCCATGAAATGGGGGACATATAGAGTTTTTTCTCTAACTTTACTGCATGTGTTGATGTTTACCTACGGCTAAGTATGTCTTGACTCCTGTGACTCCTATTTCAGGCCCATTGCTTTTCTTTAAAAATATTATTGACTTTGACCTACTACTAAGGACTCCTGATTCATTACTGGACCATTGATCCAATATCGAGGAACTCCTCACAACCACTTTGATATTTTGGACCAAGTGATACCAGGACCCTCAAACCCCCACATGGTCGACATGGTGAATTCTTTAGACCCCACTCAGCTTTATCCAAGCCCCTGGATCCAGAAATATGCCATGGTGACTCCCTCAGGCGCTCATGATTGAGACTGATTATGACTGCCTCTAACCCACTTCTGGGTGACTTTGAGCCCCTCAGACCCACTGAAAGGGCCTGGTGACTCCTTCAGACATACTAACAGAGACTTACCTACCTTACAACTAAACATTAAGTATAATTACAGTTATATATACTGTTGTAAACCTTAGATCCAAATTGTCCAGATTTAGTCCCTAGACACCACCGTCTTTTCCAGTCTCTTTGTACAAGTCTGGTGTTTATGTACGGATCTGCATTATTTAGTAACCAGTATTTAATGTTTTCTGACTGGATCAGCGAAGATCAATATCTCAGTAGGCACTCTTGAGTGCCACCAGACTCTCCCTATCAGCCATTGTTTCTGTGTGAGGGTCATCCCTGACTCTGAAAAAATGAGGAGTCAGTGTTGATCAGCTAGTATTGTACATTAACTGTAGCAACTAAACTTGTCTGATGCATAAAACCATTTCTGTGCTTGCACTTTTATTGGTGATTCAATGTAAAAGGGGTACCAAATATTGCTAAGATTGATAAAAACAAAACATTAACTTGTTATTGTTGATTGGAAATGGTACCTGCAACCACAGCAACTTTTATTGTTTAATGTCCGTCTGACTATTGACATCACCAGCTATATTGTTGCCTTTGACTCTTGTGTTGTCCGAACTAATGTTTTCTCCAGATGTTGTCACCTTTGACTGTTGTATCCCTCTAACTGATGTTTTCTCCAGATGTTGTTTCCCTAATTGACTGTTGTCTCCCTATAACTGATGTTTTCTCCAGATGTTGTTTCCCTAATTGACTGTTGTGTTCCTATAACTGATGTTTTCTCCAGATGTTGTGACCTTTGACTGTTGTCTCCCTATAACTGATGTTTTCTCCAGATGTTGTTTCCTTAATTGACTGTTGTCTCCCTATAACTGATGTTTTCTCCAGATGTTGTTTCCCTAATTGACTGTCATGTTCCTATAACTGATGTTTTCTCCAGATGTTGTTTCCCTAATTGACTGTTGTCTCCCTATAACTGATGTTTTCTCCAGATGTTGTTTCCCTAATTGACTGTCATGTTCCTATAACTGATGTTTTCTCCAGATGTTGTCACCTTTGACTGTTGTATCCCTCTAACTGATGTTTTCTCCAGATGTTGTTTCCCTAATTGACTGTTGTCTCCCTATAACTGATGTTTTCTCCAGATGTTGTCTCCCTAATTGACTGTCGTGTTCCTATAACTGATGTTTTCTCCAGATGTTGTCTCCTTTGACTGTTGATGTACATGTCCACAGATTTTGTCCTGACAATGTTTCCCCCAGTGATGTTTTCTCCCTATGATAAGTGATGTCCTGACTTTCCTCCATTTTGGCTGATGCTGCCTACAGGTGTTTTGTGAATGTTGATGCCCGCAGCATTGTTAAATCCATTTTGTTGTAAACTGACCTTATATGCCTACAGGGAATAACCTGAACGTGTATAAATTTTGATATCTCAGTGTTACATCATGTACACAAGAAATCAATACAAACTCTATACATGTATCAGGTCTACTTATCAAAGAAATCCTCAGAGGAAAAACCAGTTAGTGATATAATAGCAGTGTATTATGGGGAGAGAAAACACAGGCGATGATATATTGATATGTTTCATTAAGATTAATCGGTAATGCAGTCATTCCAAGCTATATATTCAATTGAATTGTACATTGGGAGTGTTCTATCAACATGCTATACCGCGGTATTATAGGCTGTATAAAGTTCTGCATGCTTCATTAGCCAGTGCAGGTCACAGATCAATATGTGTTGTTTGCTCTTTGTTAAAATAATAAAAATGTCTGACGGATGCCAGCCGCAGTTTGATAGATTTTTGTCTCGGGACCAATGATTACACGCCTTGAGAAGGTATTGAATTGACAGGGTATTCTTACAGTGAATAGTTGATGAGCTCTGCGGAGATATGAGATTGATACCAGGTAAATTAAATACACTCTGATCACACAAAGCTGACTGGCAGTGTGTGTTGTCCTGCTATGACCTGTTACGATACTATCGCTGCATATATCGTATCGGATTTCATTTTCATATTTTGACATGTGAACTCGTTAAGTGTACTCATGCTTAACGGGAGATAAAACGATCGTTTTTACACCTCGTGTTGGGCAAATAGATGTACGTGATAGGACTTTAATTTCGAACACACTGGGATCTAGCCAATTGACTTGTTATTATGTACAATACAGGGGTCAGAGGTCACAGATTTCATATTTGACATGTTAAGTTGTTTGCTTTTGTTGTTTATGAAAGAAGGCAATGTTAAAAGGATGTTTCCCCTGATGACTTGTGAAAAGGTGTTACTTGCTTTTCAGACCTATTATAACTGGCGGTGTATATACATGGATTTAAAGTCTCGCCTCCGTTAGGCAGGGGTAGCTTGGGGCAAACAGTGATAATCGTGTCAAAATCACTTTAGTCTCATACACACACCTAATGTCAATTGAGATTAGTGATCTTTCTTGCTATAACTTGAATTATAATTCACTAGAATTTATTTACCTGTTGATATATACAATGTTGATTTGTAATATTGTACAAAACATTTATAACAACCCTCCAGATATACTTATATATACAATGTTGATTTGTAATATTGTACAAAACATTTATAACAACCCTCCAGATATACTTATATATACAATGTTGATTTGTAATATTGTACAAAACATTCCTAACAACCCTCCAGATATACTCGTATTTATAGACACAATGGAAAGAATTTCTGGAAATATTTACTTCTTTTGAGAATTGTTATTTAAGCCAGAATTGATCAAAGATTTCCAGTATCTGAAAATTTGTGAAAAGCAAAATAATTAATATTTGGAAAAGAAAGAATCAAAACTCACTTGTTAACTGGTCTGGACTGAATTGAATATTGCGCAAAAAAAAAAAAAAATCACTTAATTTGATATTTTGTACATCATAGAATATTAGAATTATCAATACAATTGATTTTTATATCGTTGGTTGCTAATTCAAACCAGAGGGAGATAACCTTGAGCTGGGCCATATTCTGTACAAAACCTTAGAGGCTCCATTGTGGCAGTCTATGTAATAATTGATAATTAAAAAGCATTCAGATTTCCTGTAGTTTTAATTAATTAAATTGATTGCAATACTGTATAACATGAAATGTACGTGTGTATTTTCTAAAACTTTCTAATTATTTCATATGTACAAACTTTATATTTAACCTATGCAACAATGATACATACAACAATGATATAACAATAATATAACAATAATACATACAACGATGTTATAGCAATAATACATACAACAATGATATATAACAATAATACATTTAAGGATTAACATCAATTATTTTTTTCTGTTATACAGTCATATTTCTGTTATACAGTCATAGCGAAGCGGTTTATGAAGAGAGTATACACTCCAGTTTTTAGGTCACCTGAGACAAAGTCTCAAGTGACCTATTCTTATCCCCTTTTGTCCGTCGTCGTCCGTCGTGCGTCGTGCGTCGTCCGTCGTGCGTCCATAAACAATTTACATTTTCAACTTCTTCTCCAAAACCCACAAACCAAATTCTATGAAATTCGGCAGGAAGCTTCTATGGCTAAAGGTCAACCAAAATTGTAAATTATATGGTCCCCACCCCCCAGGGGCCTGAGGGGCGGGGCAAAAACGGGTCAAATTGACTAAAACTTCAAAAATCTTCTTCTCTACTCTCAGATATGCTGGAATCAAACACTCTTCATAGATGGAAAGGGTCTTAAGGTGCTTTACCAAAATAGTAAATTTCATGACCCAGGGGTTTCACATTTTCCCCTGGGGAGGGGCTAAACTTTACTATAGTTTATATAGGGAAATCACATTTTTGACTTTAATTTATTTTATTTCTATTGGAATTCATTCTAATTAGCATGGGATGACAGTTTGATGGCATGCACATGTTGGCCCTGACTGACCCCCAGGGGCTGATGGGCGGGGCTAAAAAGGGCCAAATTGACTGAAATTTCAAAAATCTTCTTCTCTACTCTCAGATATGCTGGAATCAAACACTCTTCATAGATGGAAGAGTCTTAAGGTGCTTTACAAAAATTCTAAATTTCATGACCCAGGGGTTTCACGTTTGCCCCTGGGGAGGGGCTAAACTTTACTATAGTTTATATAGGGAAATAACATTTTTGACTTTTATTTGTTTTATTTCTATATGAATTCATTCTAATTAGCATGGGATGACAGTTTGATGGCATGCACATGTTGGCCCTGACTGACACCCAGGGGCTGATGGGCGGGGCTAAAAAGAGCCAAATTGACTGAAATTTCAAAAATCTTCTTCTCTACTCTCAGATATGCTGGAATCAAACACTCTTCATAGATGGAAGAGTCTTAAGGTGCTTTACCAAAATTCTACATTTCATGACCCAGGGGTTTCACGTTTGCCCCTGGGGAGGGGCTAAACTTTACTATAGTTTATATAGGGAAATAACATTTTTGACTTTTATTTGTTTTATTTCTATATGAATTCATTCTAATTTTGTAACCATTGTCAGCATGATATGACAGTTTCATGTCATGCACATGTTGGCCCTGACTGACCCCCCGGGGCTGATGGGCAGGGCTTAAAAGGGCCCAAATTGACTGAAATTTCAAAAATCTTCTTCTCAAGACTGAAATAAGGTGGAATCAAATACTCTTTATAGTTTGAAGGGTCTTATGGTGCTTTATTGAAATTTTAAATTTCATGACCCTGGGGTCACAAGGTTGCCCCTGGGGAAGGGGTAAATTTTACTATAGTTTATATAGGGAAATCACATTTTTGACTGATTTGTTTTGATTTCTATTGGAATTCATTCTGGTTAACATTTTCGGCATAGAATGAAAGTTTGATAATATGCATATGTTGGCCCTGACTGACCCCTAGGGGCTGATAGGGGGGGGGGGGGGGGGGGGGCAAAAAGGGTCAATTAAATAAACTGAAATATTTCAAATCTCCGGTGACCGTTAAGGCCCATGGGCCTCTTGTTTATGTTATGACTGTATAACAGAAAAAATAATTAATGTTAATCCTTATAATTTAATTTCGTCTTATACACACCAAGATATTTCACTTTCTTAGGCGAACTCTTTTCTGTGATAAATTATTACGCAACGTCATCAGCCAATCAAAAATAACGTTACATTTCGCAACGTCAAAAATTTTGTTATGGAGGTATAACAAAATTATTTCAGCCAATGAAAATGCGTGTTTCATACAAAATTAAATTATACAACAATAATATAACAATTTTTATAATACATACATCAACATTCGTTGTATTTATATTCGTGTTTCCAGATAGCAACCACAACAACAATGAAAGTTTATTCACAATCTATGTATCACATGTTACGTTTACAGTAAGATACACACTTTATAAATTTAACCCAAGTTCAAGTTCAAGTTCATGTTTCAATCAGTTGCAGGATAACCAGGATTTAAAGTGTAAATGTGGTATGAACACTGTACAACTGATAGAATTTCTATTGTGTGTACTCCAATGTACAAAATACTTCAATCCTATCCCATCTCAACAGGATGGAAAAAATTACTTTGATGTAGGAATAGATCACTTTGATGTAAGGAAATATTCAGACTGTGTCAAGTTTATAATAAAATTTGGTCTTTACATAAGTAGCTCGTCATCATGACATTTAAGTCACATATCTTTTAACTGACTCCACTGTCTCAAGAATCTTGAATTGATGAGATGAAAATGAAACTGGTGTAATTCTGATATGTTGGATGCCTGTCTCCCTGTGGAGTGGTATGGTGAGCTTGTTATAAACAAGTCTTTGTTATCAGTAAATGTGTGCACAACCCTGCTGTGTGGCGGGTCAAATGTAATGATCTCCGGCTTGTAAGCACACCTATCAGCTCAATCAACACAGGACTTGGCACGGTACTATTGTATACACTGTGTTGATAAATGGTGGGGCTTTTAATTTTCCAAAAGGATAATGGGTGATATTTATTTAATGTTTAGATGATGTTGTGTTTTGATATCCTGTATAATTGTAGACGTTCTAAAGCTCTAGTATGCTATATATACTATGGGACAGTTGCTGGGATACAGTTACAGTATTGTAAGGAATAAATCTATATACATTTATAAGGCCGTGAACACATACAGGGATGAGTATATAGATAGCGTAGTCATACAGCCGTGAACACATACAGGGATGAGTATATAGACTTAGATCCTTGTAGTAGTTGGTGACTACCTCACTGATCAACATACGGGAGGCCTGTCGCATGCCATCTAGAGCAATTAGGGAAGTGTCTTGCCCAAGGACATGACAGCACAGACTGGTCTTCAGGAGAAATACAAACCAACACGGGTAGGGATCATCAAACCACAAACCTCAGATCTTCACCTGAGGTTACGTGGCAGGCACTCTCACTATCGCGGCCCTCTGAGTTGATAGATAATGTAGTCATACTGCAATGAACACATGGGAAGAGTAGACAACATTCTTGGCCTAATTATTAAAAAAGAAATCCATTAAAAAAATGAAATGTTGATATACGGAGATTATTAGTGAAGTATGAAATAAGAACATAGAGAGTTGTGGCTGAGTCATTAAATGTGTAATTGGACTGGTAAATGGTTCTACACTGCCTGGCGTAATGGTGATTGGAACAGTGAAGAAATATAGTTGGTGATTATTAAGTCAACTTTTAAGTCTACATCTTCATTGTACGTTATCAAAAGGTATTGATTTTTGTTTATATTCCATATTGGTTTGACTTAATGTTTGAAACATCGTTTGCTTTTTATTAATTCTTAAGTTACATATATCTGCTGGAGCTGAATCTAATTTAATGTGAAAATTTATCTTTAAATGATGTGAGCTCCAGAGCAATAAGAACCAATTAAATTAACAGAATAGAAGAAAAAAAAAGAGAAGTAATTTACACTGCTGCTGATTATAATTAGTTATGTTTATAATGCTACAAATGTCGAATTAAGCACACATACAAAATTATTATATTTTAAGTATGGATGTGTGACTAAGATTTCGTTAGGAGTTAAGCTGAATTCATTTATCTTTGTGTGGTACTTTCCATGAGCTAGTGCAAATTATACTCATTAGGAAAGTGGTTCGGAAATAGCTGGTGGGCTATTAGAGCATACAGGTAGCATGTTAATTATTTAGTGTGAGGTGTGATTTATAGGTAACAGGGAGGTATGTTAGTTATGGTGACAGGCTGACTTGTAAACAGTTGAGGTGTACTTGACAAGGCTATACAGTCTATGGTATTTAGTTGGTGGTTAAAGCTATATGTGTGTATCATACGATTGGAGCAGCCACACTATAAGGGATAAAAGCTTGTCTAGTAGGGAGACACAGGTACGCTTACCTGTGACCCTGCTCCTCACCTGGCCCTACCTGTCATTGTTAGGGAGCTGTAATTGGAGGTGTGTGCTCTTGGGTCGCTGGCTCTCATACACCCTTTAGGGCTGAACGTTAAGGGACTATAGCTACTGGCTCCCAAGGGTTACCTGTCTGAGGTGAGACCAGAGATGGACAGGTCCTAATCTGAGGTTTGTTGGGGCGGTGTGGGGGTGGTACAGGACATGTAGTTATAGCTTGTTATTTTCAGTTTCCTCACACTCAGTAACGAAATATTTCTACAGGTAACAAGTGGACAGGTAAGAATCTGAAGGAAGCATACTACAGGTAACATTGATATGGATAGTACTTGACAGTGTGTGATAAGCTAGAGATAATGAGATATACTCCCGTGTACTTGTTGTCAGGTGTTGGAGGAGAAGGACAGTAAATAAGACTGGACATGGCTGAGTGATAGATAGCCAACTACAGTGTATAAGGCTGGGGGGACAAATATTTAAAAGGAACCCAGGTAATTATATTGTAAATGTCAACAAGCCTGACTCTGATTATAGTATTAGGCCTGTATGTCACCACAGCAGACTCACAACAGACCTAGGACTTACCAGACCCACTGGACTCAGGTACACGGAAATGTTTAGTTACTCTAACTGCCTGGTGAGACCCAGGTCCTACATAGTACAGCTATATCAGGGTCATATAGATGTATTAGGGTTTGAAATAATAGCTTAAAATAGCAGGTACCTTTAGTATTAGCTTGTATATATAGCAGGGATCTCCTACAGCCAGGAGTCTGTGTAAGTACATGGTGTGGTATATGTATAGTGAGAACCTCCTATAGCTAGGAGTCTGTGTAAGTACATGGTGTGGTATATGTATAGTGAGAACCTCCTATAGCTAGGAGTCTGTGTAAGTACATGGTGTGGTATATGTATAGTGAGAACCTCCTATAGCTAGGAGTCTGTAAGTACATGGTGTGGTATATGTATAGTGAGAACCTCCTACAGCCGGGAGTCTGTAAGTACATGGTGTGGTATATGTATAGTGAGAACCTCCTATAGCTAGGAGTCTGTAAGTACATGGTGTGGTATATGTATAGTGAGAACCTCCTATAGCTAGGAGTCTGTGTAAGTACATGGTGTGGTATATGTATAGTGAGAACCTCCTATAGCTAGGAGTCTGTAAGTACATGGTGTGGTATATGTATAGTGAGAACCTCCTACAGCCGGGAGTCTGTAAGTACATGGTGTAGTATATGTATAGCAGGGGACCCCCTATAGCTAGGAGTTCAGTGTGATATATGTATAGCAGGGGACCCCCTATGGCTAGGAGTCTGTACATGTGTAAGTACATGGTGTGGTATATGTATAGCAGGGGACCTCCTATAGCTAGGAGTTCTGAGTGTGGTATATGTATAGTGAGAACCTCCTATAGCTAGGAGGTCAGTGTGATATATGTATAGCAGGGGACCCCCTATAGCTAGGAGTTCTGAGTGTGATATATGTATTACAGGGGACCCCCTATAGCTAGGAGTCTACTTGTTAAGTACACAGTGTGGAAGGTAACACTTGAGTTATTGGATCAACACAATCTGTGAAAACAGCAGTGAGCCATGCAGTCATTATACCTGTACATTTATTTATAAGATTACAGGAGACTTACCTGTGGTGATTTCTTACCTTTAAGGAACTGTATACAATACCTGTGGTATATATATATATATATACATCTATCAACAGATCACAGGTAGTTATGATTCCTACCGTGTATACCTGGGAGGTGACATACCTGTAGGTCAGGCCCTCCATCACCTTACCTGTAATTAGGATGTATCTCTGACTGGACAGTGGTGACGATCCGTGTTACAGGCCCTGGGATTTAACAAGTGTGTGTAAACAAAGGATTATATCTACTGCCCCACGGACTGGCAATGCTGAAATGTGTACACTCCATACTGGGATCTAGTGGTGCTAGGATCGTAATGGGAAGGCTGAGCTTTTCCTCTTATTGAGTATGATAAAAGAAGAATATTGTACAGTGTCGGACAACAGGTACCTACGGAGGTATTATAGGTCCGGTACAGGTGTGTAAGGGTACCGGCATTAGTGTCACCATTAATTCGTTTGTGGAATAATTAAGCTGTAATTGTCAGCACGGACAGTGTTTAAAGCTCGTCAGCTAGGATCTATCAGTGTGGCACCTGGTACAGTACTTTGGTAAGTCAGAACATGTGGTATGAGGATCACCGTTTAATGACGGCATGTTTACACTTCGTACACACTGAGGAGTAAGCTTGTACATAAACTGTTTGTATATACACACAATGCTGTGTATTTTATTAAACTTCAATGAGAAACCTGCAATTCTAAACTGTATAAATTGTTAAAGATTGACACAGGTTGAAAAGCTAGCCATTACTCTGTATCTGTAAATCAGTTCATGTTCTGACCGCCCTTGACGTTGGTGATAATGGTCGATTTAACTGAATTATTGATTTCTGATACAGCCCTATGTACTGGTGTAACGGTATCAAACCGATCTGTCACCATACCTGATTACCTATTCTTTTAATTGTACCTGTCAATGCTAATTAACATTTACTAATTAGAAGTCAGTGGTTGTTAAACAGTAGGACTGAAGCCACAGACACTGAAGTTTTATATTCATTAAACTCCAATTCACTTTGATACAATGGTGTTGAGACCTTGATCTGGGCAATTCTGGAATTTTCAATTTAAAAGTAATTTAGCTGCATTGGTCTATATCTGAATAATCGAGGCATTTATTGTAGAGATAACTTACATAATATGAACTGTTCATGTAGGGGTGAGGATAAGGTAAGGGAGGTTATGCTGAGATAAACCTATTATGTGTGACTTCACAGCTGATAAACCTATTATGTGTGACTTCACAGCTGATAAACCCACTATGTGTGACTGCACAGCTGATAAACCCACTGTGTGTGACTACACAGCTGATAAACCCACTATGTGTGACTTCACAGCTGATAAACCCACTATGTGTGACTACACAGCTGATAAACCCACTATGTGTGACTACACAGCTGATAAACCCACTATGTGTGACTTCACAGCTGATAAACCCACTATGTGTGACTTCACAGCTGATAAACCCACTATGTGTGACTTCACAGCTGATAAACCCACTGTGTGACTTCACAGCTGATAAACCCACTAGGTGTGACTTCACAGCTGATAAACCCACTATGTGTGACTACACAGCTGATAAACCCACTATGTGTGACTACACAGCTGATAAACCCACTATGTGTGACTACACAACTGATAAACCCACTATGTGTGACTACACAGCTGATAAACCTATTATGTGTGACTACACAGCTGATAAACCCACTATGTGTGACTTCACAGCTGATAAACCCACTATGTGTGACTACACAGCTGATAAACCCACTATGTGTGACTACACAGCTGATAAACCCACTTTGTGTGACTACACAGCTCATAAACCTATTATGTGTGACTACACAGCTGATAAACCCACTATGTGTGACTACACAGCTGATAAACCCACTATGTGTGACTACACAGCTGATAAACCCACTGTGTGACTACAAAGCTGATAAACCTATTATGTGTGACTACACAGCTGATAAACCCGCTGTGTGACTTCACAGCTGATAAACCCCCTATGTGTGACTTCACAGCTGATAAACCTATAATGTGTGACTTCACAGCTGATAAACCCACTATGTGTGACTTCACAGCTGATAAACCCACTAGGTGTGACTACACAGCTGATAAACCCACTATGTGTGACTACACAGCTGATAAACCCACTATGTGTGACTACACAGCTGATAAACCCACTATGTGTGACTACACAGCTGATAAACCTATTATGTGTGACTACACAGCTGATAAACCTATTATGTGTGACTACACAGCTGATAAACCCACTATGTGTGACTACACAGCTGATAAACCCACTATGTGTGACTACACAGCTGATAAACCCACTGTGTGACTACAAAGCTGATAAACCTATTATGTGTGACTTCACAGCTGATAAACCTATTATGTGTGACTTCACAGCTGATAAACCCACTATGTGTGACTACACAGCTGATAAACCTATTATGTGTGACTACACAGCTGATAAACCCACTATGTGTGACTACACAGCTGATAAACCCACTATGTGTGACTACACAGCTGATAAACCCACTATGTGTGACTACACAGCTGATAAACCCACTATGTGTGACTATACAGCTGATAAACCCACTATGTGTGACTACACAGCTGATAAACCCACTATGTGTGACTACACAGCTGATAAACCCACTATGTGTGACTACACAGCTGATAAACCTATTATGTGTGACTACACAGCTGATAAACCCACTATGTGTGACTACACAGCTGATAAACCCACTATGTGTGACTACACAGCTGATAAACCCACTATGTGTGACTTCACAGCTGATAAACCCACTATGTGTGACTACACAGCTGATAAACCTATTATGTGTGACTACACAGCTGATAAACCCACTATGTGTGACTACACAGCTGATAAACCCACTATGTGTGACTACACAGCTGATAAACCCACTATGTGTGACTACACAGCTGATAAACCCACTATGTGTGACTACACAGCTGATAAACCCACTATGTGTGACTACACAGCTGATTAACCCACTATGTGTGACTACACAGCTGATAAACCCACTATGTGTGACTTCACAGCTGATAAACCCACTATGTGTGACTACACAGCTGATAAACCCACTATGTGTGGACACAGCAGGAGTTTAGATATATAGCCTTCAGATATGCAACATTTTACTTTAGACAGATATTAACAAAGACAAGCTTGTGCTAGTATTTCTGATATTCCAGTACCTTTTGAATGTATAACACTATGGTCTAACAGTATAATGAATATAGGATTTTTCAGTAGGTTTCAATTAAAACAGTTCTTGACACATGTATTTACCAGAGGCCATCTCAAGATTTAGGAATTCTTAGTTAAACCATTGCTTGTAAAGTACATTATGTGTTCATGTGTTCTGAGATTAAAAATAAAAAATTAGTGGGGGGAGTAGGGCACCAAAAATCCCCATAGATCGACCACTCACGATAGTGTTGACTGTATTTAAATAAATGTTGATATTCAGGTTACATTACACGGGCAGCTGTTGCATAAATAATTGAGAATTTAATTTATTCATTCTCATAAGCTTGACACTATACAGTGTATGGTATTGATAAAGTCTGGTGACTGTTTTCTTTAAAGAACTGCTCGATCATTTATGGCTCAAGCTTAAAGTATTTTAACAATCTGTACTTGTTGAATCTGTAGAGGTGGTTGAGTATGTGTATACTTAAGAGGTTTTGGTGGTTCGCTTATCTTAATTACCTTCTGTATTAAATGACACTTGGCACCTGTAATATACAGTAACACAATAGGAGAAATACCTACTTCTACCTGTGTCTCGTTAAACATCACTGAAAAACTACCCGATAGGCTCTTACATTCCCAGGTACGATCTGTAGTATATCAGATGTTTAGGCTCTAACATTCCCAGGTACGATCTGTAGTATATCAGATGTTTGTGATAGTAGATAGAGGGGTTAAGGATCATAGGGTATGACAGTGATGTGGGCAGGGGGGTATATCATAGGGTTTGACAGTGATGTGGGCAGGGGGTATATCATAGGGTTTGACAGTGATGTGGGCAGGGGGTATATCATAGGGTTTGACAGTGATGTGGGCAGGGGGTATATCATAGGGTTTGACAGTGATGTTGGCAGGAGGGTATATCATAGGGTATGACAGTGATGTGGGCAGGGGGTATATCATAGGGTTTGACAGTGATGTTGGCAGGGAGGGTATATCATAGGGTATGACAGGAATGAGAGAAAAGGGGAGTCATTTGTTTGTTTGATTACAAAGCACTAATAAGGTTGAGAACATAAGAAATATAATGGAGGGGGGGGGGGGGGGGGGGGGGGTGATGGTATGATGTGTGATAGTGTATGATGATGTGATAGTGTATGATGACAGGTCAGCTATGTCAGTACAGACATACCACAGACAGGTATGGCATTGTAAACATGTATAATCTCGGTCTGATAATATATCTCACCTGTTATCAGCCGTTACTTATATAGACAGGATAACAAAGTGAGATTGTTTGCGACTCCATGTTTATATAAAATATCACAAACCAATGTGGACACAGTCCTTACATATCTTAGCTGTTGCTAACATGATCTTGTCTGCATTCAGAAAGTCAAAATGAAGGTAAACTTTTGATCAGGATTTATTTAGCGTCTCTAAGCTGGTGTAATTTTGGCTAACAACATGAGATAGGCTATGTCAGTACAAGATAGTTTTAATCCTGAACAGAGTTTTGACTGTAAAATGTGGTCAAAACAAAAAACAATTAAGCTGTGTTGTGGATGATAATGCTGTTGATAAGAGGTCTAATGTTTGTTATTTGACCAAAGATAAACTGCCTATTTCATATGTTCCCACATTCTTGTAGTTTTCATTAATGTCTTGAATATTCTGTTTGAATACATTGTGTAGGTGGATATTGGTAAAATATTAATGTAATGTATGTCAGAATGTCAAAGTATGTTGGAATATTAACATGTTTTACTTCAGATGTGTACTTGTGGTGCTGGTATTGTATTTACAACAGAAGTACATTTTATCTCTCACACAAAACATCACTACATATTTGATGGTGATGGTTGACATTTTTCTTAATTGAACAGTTTGTGTTATTAAATATTAAATATTGCACCACACACTTTCAAAGTAAAACTATTTTAAGATCCAATTAGTCCTGATTTATTGATTGCATTGGAAGGTTGATGAATTAAAATCATTTTCCCATTTAATTCTCTCATGGTTATTAAAGGTGTAAATTTTTCTTAATTAATTCCATCATGCTAGATGTTTTAGAAACAATTTGATATATACTGTTCAGAGGAAAAAAGCTGGAGCCAGCTCAATAGAACAATTAGTCCCCTATGGATAAAACTTGGGGACTATAAGGTTTCCTATCTGTATGTCTAGCTTGTACATACCTATGTAGGTAGCACCAAAGTTTGTCAGCACTCGAGGGACATCATTAAATATCATATTCCTTGAGGGGTTTTTATCAAACTTCACACAATGATAACTGACCATAATATCTCAGGACAAGTTCGAGTTTTAGGTTTTTTTTGGGTCAAGGTTAAGGTCACTGTTGCTGTTTTTAGCAGGGGCCAGTACGGGAATGTATAGATTTAACGATTTGTGTAGGTGTTGTATTGGATGGAAGACTTTGAGTTTAATAGGAGATTGTATTGGAACATGTCCCTTCCCATACCGAAAAAAGGTACAAAAAAGTTATACTTTTTTAGGTACAAAAAAGTTATAACTTTTGATGCTAGATTGGAACCATGTTTAAACAGCGGTTCCAATCTAGTACTAAAAAGTTATAACTTTTGATAACTTTTCTGTACCTAAAAAAAGTTATAACTTTTATTAGGTACTGAAAAGTTACAAAAAAGGTACAAAAAAGGTATAAAAAGTTACATTTCACACAAAAATAGGTATAATTTAGGTACTAAAAAGTTAAAAAAAAGTTATAACTTTTTCTAGGTACTAAAAAGGTACAGAAAAGGTATGAAAAAGGTACAAAAAAGTTATAACTTTTTCTAGGTACTAAAAAGTTAAAAAAAAGTTATAACTTTTTCTAGGTACTAAAAAGTTACAAAAAAGGTACTAAAAAGGTACAGAAAAGGTATAAAAAAGGTACAAAAAAGTTATAACTTTTTCTAGGTACTAAAAAGTTAAAAAAAAGTTATAACTTTTTCTAGGTACTATAAAGGTATGAAAAAGGTACAAAAAAGTTATAACTTTTTCTAGGTACTAAAAAGTTATAAAAAAGGTATGAAAAAGGTACTGAAAAGGTACAAAAAAGGTACAAAAAAGGTATAGAAAAGTTACAGAAAAAGTATGGAAAAGGTACAGAAAAATATAAAAAGATTTTGCTTCAGAATGTTTTTTTATCCAGAAATATACTTATTAAATACATGTCTTCTAGACCAATGAATTACTATTCATAAAACATCACAGAAATCTCCTTTCACTTTGCACATTTTCTTGAAAGACTAACAAAAGCACTATTTTTTTCCTTATGGAAAACTTTATTTTGAATAACAGATTCCTTCCATGGATGAACGCAGCAGTCATGTACTATTACACTGTCATACTCCTGCTCCTGTACAAGGCATTATCCACTTTGTTTCTCTAGTATATATTATAACTACCGTTTAATGTAAACATAAAACCAACATGTCATCAAGAATTAAGTATTTTTACCGCATAACACAGCACTCTAACTGGACTGTTATTAATACACATTGTATTGTATACTATATATAAAATGTGTTAGCTGTTTGAGGCATTGTTACACAGGAAAGAAAAAAGTCTGAAATAATGTAAATGTTCCTCTTCTGGGATCCTTTCCTTGAGATTTGACTGACAATACTGCAAGAACACTGATTTTTCCAGGAGCTGATCAGGGTTCTTCTTCCGGATTGACACTATAGTCCATCAAAAAGAAAACAAAACAAAACAGTTAGTGATCTATTTACATATTGTAACTCTGGTTTGGGTGTAATAACTTAATAATAGGACAGGCTGAGAGTTAATTGGGTTATTATAATTTATTAACTAGAACACTGAAAATTTAAAGGACCCCATCAGTTTGATCATGAGGCAATAAATATATCTCCCATAATCATCAAGAACCCATCTGCCTAAATCACTGAGTAATATTGGTTGGAATGATAGTGAAACAAAATCTGAGCTTGGCCTTTGACTAAGTGACCTTGACCTTTGGTCAGTTTACTCCAGTTGTCTCAAAATGCAATATGCATAACTAGGCACCAAGGGGAACCTACATATGAAATTTGAGAAAGATCCCTTCAGTACTTTCTCAGAAATAGCGATAACAAACTTCAATTGTCAAAATCCAAGATGGCTGCCTGTCGACCATGTTGTTTTCCGATTGGTCTCAAAATGCATAACTAGGCACCAAGGGGAACCTACCTATGAAATTTGAGAAAGATCCCTTCAGTACTTTCTGAGGATTAGCGATAACAAGAATTGTTTACGGACGGACCACGGACGCAGGGCGATTGGAATAGCCCACCATCTGATGATGGTGGGCTAAAAAATACCTTAACCTTTCAATCTAATGACCTTGAGCTTTGACCCTGGGTTTTGACATAATTTTGTGAACTGTACCTGGCCCATTTCGTGTAAATTGGTCAATAAATTCTAGAATTATTAGACAGCACCAAAATTTGAGGGCTGGGAGACATGTACAGTTGTAATTACTATAGGCTAACAAACACAACTTATCATGTCAAATAAAAAAAAAGACACCCCCAGAGATATCGTGTAATTGTATGATTATTATATAAATATCAATTATATATATATCATATATACAAGACTGTTCTTTGGCCTAAGAAGGAAGAGAAAAGTGATTCCTAAATAAGGAATCACTTTTCTCTTCTTCTAGATCTTAATAATTTGAAAACAGAAGCCTAAAATGTGTCTTTTGAATAAGATCCATAAATAACTTTCTGAGAAACTTCAAAATTATAAAATTCAAAATGACAGCCTGTCAGCCATCTTGCATTGCATACAAGCTAATATATTGGGGGCGGGGATGATCAACTTAAAAGGGAAACTGATGGTGAAAGCAATCAATGTGTGTTAATTCAGCAATAAAACATTTTAAATGAATTCACATAAAATAAAAGAAGATTCTTCTCAAATTTTCCAATGGTCTATGTAAATAAAATGTGCTAAAAATTGTATATAGATTTTACTTTGTAGATCTATTTTAAATACTTTGACAAATTTTTAATTAGGACTTTTAATTTATTTTAATGGATTTCCTTGAAATTTAAAGCACACAACAAGTAACAATCCCTCTCATTTATATATATATATTATTTACCGTAGCCGATTCCGTAGATATTAATTGCATGTTAATTACATTTTAAAAAATAGTGTTGTGCGTATAATTAGGAATAAAGAACAAAATGTTCATACTTACCATAAATTATGGTGCATATATTCGTCTATTTCAGTAAAAAATAGTAACAAATGTACGGGAAAACATGAAAAAAAAATCGGGTAAAATAGCTGACGAAATTATTAATATTGCCTACCCCAATATAGTGTATCGAATTTCAAGAAAATCCATTGAAAAACGAAGTAACGTTATGGGACGTTCATACCAAACGCCATAAACGAAAAACGTGTATGGCCATATATATGTGTAAATCCATTTTAAATATATCATAATATTGACCCTGAAGTGAAGGTGAAGGATTGAAAAATAATCACTTGGCAAGCAAATTAAACTTACGATTGAAAGGTGCAACATTTATAAATCGGCTGTGAGTAAGGGCCGGGTGGTCCGAGGATCATGAATGCTGGTGAATTTAGTCCTGAAACATGAAGTATTTCATATGAACATATTAACTCAATGTTGTTTAATGTACTGTATGACGATCGCGAGAGCGACAAAATTTGCGATTCGAAGACAAATTAGAACATAACTTACCCTGATTTCATGTTGTCCGATAATTCAGTGTTTGCCGGTGAAAGGGGTATCATAAGTCGCCAAAAGCTAGACGAAATTTGATATTCTGATCCCAGTTTGTCGATGGTATTCCGTGAGTGGGGAAATTAAATGTCGCAATATATATATATATATAACGTGATTTTGTTCAAGGTCTAAGCTTTCGTCACGTTTCCGTAAACAAACAAAATGGCCGCCACTTGTAATACAAATCTCCCGCTAAACTGAAGGAAGCGCCGCCTGGCGGTGGGTATACATGTGTACAGTAGGGCCAAGTGAACGAAGAAGAGAAATGTCGAATAAAGTTATTAGGCCGCCTACGATATCATAAGAAATCTTATCGATGTTATTAAATATATATATATCTTATATATTGTTATATATTTTTATTTAATTATGACAGAGACCTATATACTATATAGGTCTCTGATTATGATTACTGCAACATCGTACTCTTTCACAGTGCACATGATCGCACACATAAGTGTCTGTACAGAGAAACTAACGTGTCATATGATCTGTTATATTCTTGATACCGATAATATTGTGCACAGGTGAGATACCCAGGTAAACTGGCCAATGCAACAAATCATAAGACAGTCAGGCATGACAACGATGTAACTAATTAATTAACGCCCCAGGACACCGCTATGTCAGCAGGTGAACTGGACACTCCTCAGGTACACAGGTATTTCCACAATTCAATGAGTTCGGTACAGTAGACTGCCGCTAATTATATTCTAATTAATGCCCCGAGGAAGAGGTCTTCGGTGATCAGCTTGTGCCTGACGGGGTCGGTTAACTTTTGGTGCGTGGTCCCACTTTTCGTGAGGTAGCCTACACACATGATGTGCACGTTTCAGTAACAGCACTAAGCTTAGGCTACTGTAATGCTACGAGATAAATTCTCCTGCAGATGTCCTTTGTGAATAATCTGACGATCTGGCTTATATATATATATATGACCAATTGATTGTTTTGTTTAATGTGTACTCTGACAAAACATCGTGTGCGCCGTTTTCAGATTAAAATGTTTATTGCAATTTACGTCATATCGAGATCATAAAAACGCTTTACTTATATGGAGTTAAATCAAAGCGTCTGAGAGTTTGGACGATCAAAATGACACAAGTGTTACACACGTGTGTTTGTTTACCGCTGGAGTTTGTGTCCAATGCGGCATAATTGTGCATGCTAGTACAAGATTTAATGTCAAAATCGCAAACATCCAGAAAATATGCGATGCACTGACAAAGACCATGCTATGTTAATCCCATTGGTGTGAATGAAGCTTGGGTTTTCCGGAAAATGTTTTTGTGGGTGAGCGACCCAGCGTCCCACGTGATCCCCTAATTTTTACGGACGTAAATTATATCATCATGTTCTATGTACGTACGTTTATGAACGTCTGTGTTGGGATTAACAACTGAGTTTGTTCATGTCCTGACTTATCAATGCTAAGTTGTAATTATTCACGTCCTCTGAGCAATGATTGGTTCTCTGAGATAAAAGATAAACTTTACAAAAAAAAAAAAACTGCCCCCCCCCCCCCCCCCCCCAAAAAAAACCCCGCATTTCAAGGATGTGAATCTTGTACTAAAAATGCAATAAATTAAAAGTGAATACCTTTTTTAATTTTAAATTTATATGTATGTTATTTATCAAAATATTTTTGATGCCTCTCTGGAATGTAAAATTAATCTATACATGGACAATTCAACACACATTTCGGATTCCAATCACCTGTTACCTAGCTTACCTGTCGTTGAGGTCTTCTAAAGGCGATTCGCCTCTCTGATCCATCACAAATTCCCTACAGTTCACTGATAATTGTATTTTAATCAATTGTATGTACATTATTATTAAGATTTCCATTTAAATGGGGATTGAGCATATATTGATTGAATTACCTGTAATAGAATTTCACTGTCACTGTCTTGTATAATTATTTGTGATTACATTAACAGTAATTATTATGTGTCATAAGCAAACATAAGATTTATTTAGTAATCTTATGGTTGTCCAGAAAAGATACAGACAAGTTTTGCTAAAATTAATCAATCTTTTCAGATGATGTAAATATTTTCTAAGTCCAGAAAAGGTACAAAAAAGGTATACCTCAAATTTTCAAAGTCCAGAAAAGGTACAAAAAAGTTATACATGCAATTTTCTAAGTCCAGCAAAGTTTTGCTAAAATTAATCAATCTTTTCAGATGTTGTAAATATTTTCTAAGTCCAGAAAAGGTACAAAAAAGGTATCCCTCAAATTTTCAAAGTCCAGAAAAGGTACAAAAAAGGTATACCTCAAATTTTCAAAGTCCAGAAAAGGTACAAAAAAGGTATACCTCAAATTTTCGAAGTCCAGAAAAGTTACACAAAGTTATACATGAAATTTTCTAAGTCCAGAAAAGGTACAAAAAAGTTATACCTGAAAATTTCTAAGTCCAGAAAGGTATAAAAAAGTTACATCTAAAATTGTCTAAGTCCCAAAAAGTTATCAAAAGGTACATTCATAAATTCTAAGTTTTCAAAAAGGTACAAAAAAGTTATAACTTTTCTGTACCTTTTGAAAAAGGTACAGAAAAGGTACTAAAAAGGTACAAAAAAGTTATAACTTTTTATACCTTTTTTTGGTATGGGTTGTGACTTCAGTGTACAGGGAACATGCTTGAGTGATTATATGTTTGTAAGTATAGATACGGCAAATTAACACGCTCATCATCGCAATATACTGAAAACCTTAATTGTTTTCAATTGAAGAATTTCTTAAAATCAATTTATTTTTTTGCATCTCATTGAGTAAAGTTGTGTTGAATATGAAACATCCTTTACACCTGTCCCTCACATACAGCCATGGATGTTTAAGGATAACGTATATGGTTTATCAGGGTAAGGAATTCCCACAATGAGAAGTTGTCCTATAAAAGCTGGTTCAGACTTGCCAAAAGAGTGAACGTGGTAATTTTGATACACAGTTGATATGTATATGCCGATTATACTCACTTAATCTAAATCCCCTTTTGACGGGATAGAGTGTCAAGCGTTTATTTATGACATTCATGTAGGAAGTGTGTTTATGTATGCTTGTCACATGTTGGATATTTGTGGTCCTTGTGTGTTTTATCTTCACTTTTAACTGGTCTTTACAACAGTCAAATTGAATACTTAATCATGCATGTTGAGGACTTACATGTGGACGGAGAGTCTATTCATTAGATCAGGGAGTAAATTGGGGGCGATTATGTGTTAGCATTTTACTCTTGTGGACCAGGGTATGTCCTATTCTAGATATCAAAAGATTACTGATTTTATTGGTAACCAACACGAGGATACTAACTTCAGAGTTAATTTGTAGCTTTGATACTCCACATTTAAACACTTAGACCTACAATATTTCCTTGCAAAATTATTGCCCGTTTTAATGCATATAACTATGTAATATTGTGAAAAAAGTATGGAACTTAATTTTACCTGGCCTGGAATATCGTGCAAGAAATGTGATTTTTTTATGTTGAAAATCAGTAGGTAATTATTATTGGTACAGAAATAATAGAATTATTGGTATGATTTTAATGAGTGGGCTGAAACCAATTGTTAATATGAATATGACATATTAAAAATCAATATATTTTTCATGTGAATTCTATGACTATAAAAGTATAGTGGTAATAGGATTTATCAAAGTTGTAAAGCATCTGTCTTGCTTACATACCAGGTTTATGTCACAAAGCTATTAAAACTCTAGCTCATGATGGTACCCTTAACCATTACAATTACCGTCTTTATCCAAAAATAGCCCTTGCATGGTAAAGCCCTGCTTTCTGTCATGTATATATATATTGCTGTCCAGTAAAAAGGTGAATGTTTGTCCTGTGATAAGCCCACTGTCTAAATTTAAAATTTAAGTGGGTCTATTACAGGATAAAAACAGTACATCAGGTCCTGTTGTGATTTTGGTGGTCTGCTTTCAAGGTTAAAGGTCAGATGTCATTAATTTTGAAACTTAAAGTTTTCATTTTGTGCGAACCTTCCACATCTCTTGTTACAGACGAAATCAAAACTTTTTATATCTCGATCTGATAGGATGTACCCATTGGGTATTGTATTGCTTCATCATAGCTAGCTGAGATTGATGTACGTGTACCATATTGGCAGTAATAAACACCTTATTTAATTTTTCTGAATTTTTTTTTTTCTATAAATAAGCCCCCTACTCCACCCCAGTGTGCATCGATCAGCTCAATATAATTATGATTTATATTCTGTAGCAAGAAAATTTGCATTGTAAACCAACATATGGCTTTCACACAGTTGAAAGCAATCCTGAATGATTTCTATCAATATTTTTTGTAATGAGGATTCTGGCACACTTTTCTCCTTGTCAATTAATTTTATTTCCCCTATAGCTAGACTTTTGACAGACTTTGGTTATAATTATATCATCCTAAATTAGCACCCCTCTTTTTGTCAATATTTTAAGCACCCTGAGCTCTAATTATGGCGATTACAGTATCATATTATCTAGGAGTACAGTGTATTATAATTGCAGATTTCTGATCAAGGATCGCTGGGCTATATTGTAATTACCCCTGTTCACATAAAAAATCTGTATTTGCTTTAAAATTTTATTTTGTTTCTTACATTTGTATTTTCTGTCTTGATTTTGATTCTACGGGCAGTATCGTGAGATTCCGAAGAATGTGGATGGTTTATATATGATGATGCTAAACTGAAAGTAGAATTCATGCTGGGAAATATAAAAAGATATATGTATATATATATATATAAAATAAAAAGTCAAACACAGATCTGCTGTGTCCCTAGTACTTTCGCGGCTATGCTTCAGGCACGATATAGCCGCGAAAGTACTAGGGAGACAGCAGATCTGTGTTTGACTTTTTATTTTATTATTATTTACCGTCACATGAACACTTGAACTTTATTCTATAAATTATCAACAGTTTTCTTGAAATGTTTGCTTTAGACATTATTAAAATTTTCTTTTACTTAATAAATAGCTTTTAGTAAATTCGTGAAATCAACAATATCATTAATAAGACTGCAGATTGATTTAATGAAAATTACTTATTTGCCAACCTTGGCCCAGGAAGGTTCACTCTGGAGATCATCCATCCACCTTCATATTAGTGCAACTAATATGTAGAAACTGCTTCCTTTGTATGATTGCAACCACAGTTTTTATGGAGGCGTTTACGCCTGCCATATTACAATCACCTACGAGTTGTGACGTCACAATCTCTCACTTTCATTTTCGTTATATTTCCTTTCACAGTTCATTTTGTAGTTTATTTCGGTTCATATATGATGTAGTTGAACTATATATACATTTATGAAAACTATCAAGACTACAAATAAAGTGCTATTACATGAAAAAAGGTATATTCAGTATAAATTTCTCTTCGGCGGAAGCCCGGAATTTGAGACCTCTGGTGGTAATTTCTGTAACTAGGGGTAATGATTCGCTTATACTATTAGTTCCAAGTATGAGGCACCTCATTGTAGTCCGTCATTCAAAGTAGATGTGCACAGAAATGTATTAACTATGCTGATAATGTTGTGAACATTTCAGGAACTATTTTGAATAAACAATAAGAATAATGTCTTGTAAATATCTACACCTGCATCGATTTTTGCAAATCTATATCGAAAATACTGTTTGAAGGGAGATAACTGCGAGATTCTGACGTTACCTTACAGAGGACACTTGTTTATAACTACTAGGAATAAAGACGGCAAGCGCAAACAAATTCCCGATTTTCATAATACCCTCCAGGTTTTGGCTATAACAACATTTCTTTTGTTTACAACTTGGTAGTTTGTTCACGAGATTTTATGAGATTTGGTCCGATATTTAGCGATCACGTGTTCCGTCTGTTTACGTGAGCGAGCACTCTGTCAAAATGGAGGCACGTGGACACGGGCTTCACACGAAGCATCAAAGTGTGATGTTTGTCGCTAGAAATTAATATCTATCAACATGAATTAAAGGCAAGTTGCTTACAAAGTTTAAATCTGTTTGAAATAAGCGTTTGTTTATTTAGGACGAAACTGTTTACGATAAGTTGTTCAAGCCTGGCCAGACCACAAAATCACAATATCTACTGCGATTATAGTCCGAATTTTCTGACGATCTTGCTAAATACTATATGCAGACTTTAATCAGCTTTAAGGCGATATCAACACCAGAACCCTTCGGATTACTGCGATAACTGATCGAAGTCCCTGTGTTTCAAATCTATGAATCGGTAGACCTAGAGTGATCTACGTGATGGCGTGATGGAATTCGATCGTTTACTTTTTAAAACTAAGAAAACTGGCACATATCTGTCGTGGTGGTCATTTGTGCTGTACCTTCCCCGACAGAGACAATATACATAATCTGGGTTTTTGTGATAAGGTTTAATGCAGTAGCTACTCGCACTCGTAATATATATGAAAATGCTAAATTATTATTGAACCAGCTTGTCTTATTTATATATTATTCAGCTCACGATTCAACCTTTTCAAATGTTTTCATGTAATATATATACATGTATACATTTGTATGCACCAAGCTGTGAAATGTTTGTATTACATAGAATATTTAAACAATACAAAGTAATTGTAGATTAACAAAATGTATACCAATTGCATTTTAACCTATTAGTACAACTTTTTGTTGTTTTCATGTAATATAACTTTTTGTTGTTTTCATGTAAAATGATAAATACATGTATATCTATTGGCAATCGATATATCAAATCCATATAATATATAGAGGATCTGTCATGAGTTTCCCTTCATATTAGATTTATGATACGAGTTTTGAATTTTTTATTTTTGCGAGCCTCTGGCGAGCAAAAATAAAAAAAATTCTAAACGAGTATCATAAATCTAATATGAAGGGAAACGAATGACAGATTCTTTTTATCATATGACGTTTTCTTTCATCGTTCCCCATCAAAAACTGATTTTCTCTTTTGCCTTGAATCGTCAAAAATTTCAGCATTTTTTCATTTAATCTAACTGATTTTCTCTTTTGCCTTGAATCGTCACATCTCAACCAAATCACCCGAACCTTCGAAGTAGGTCAATTATACCGACGAGAGAAGAAATAGTTCTAACACAACTGACTCTTGAAAAGGATTCATTTTATTAAATACACGTCTCAAAACAAAATTTCAGCATTTTTTGGCGCGATAATGGAGGCTTCCTTGTACAAATGTCTATTCGCTGTCGCTGTCGTACAGAACCATTGTACGGCGCCTTTTCACTGCTTTGTGTTTATCCTCGTCCTCGCGGGAGTTTTTGGAGATGTGAAATGTTCCACCGTGAATATTCCCACTGAACATTGTGTTCAGACTGCCGTGAAAAGCGACTTTGGATGCCGATTTGTTGGCAGTGTTGTTTGTTTTGACATTACACGTGTTTGTCGACGACAGTGTCAGCATGTTATTCTGAGTAACCGTTGAAGGCAAGTTGTAACAAACTACATTGCCGTTTTTCATGAGGATTTTATTAAATAATGTTATTATTTGTTTATTTGAAAAGAATCTAGACTAGATATGTCTCATCGGACAACGCAACCGCAATTTTCTATCGGAGACATAAAATAGATGTTTGCCAGGCCTAATTTAACATCTTATAGTATAAATATAATTAAAAAACTTAGGATGTTTACATCTTGGATTTTATCTTTGATTGTACAATATGTTATGTTAATAGACCAATTTGTCGTTCAGTTGATTTTTTTCAAAGTTTACAAGCACTAGTCGCCATTTTTACGAGTCGTAGTAAAAAGAATTAGGTCGTTCCCACGCGTATGAATACAGTTCTCACGGAACCAGCCAATCAGCGTAGCGAAAGGTGTTATTACACTAGTGTCATAAAGAAAATTTATGTGATGGGTTTATGACACCGTATATAACGGTAGTCATATGATAAAAGACTTTATCAAATATCAATATTCCTCATAACTTTCAAAATAAATCTATATTTGCTTTTGATATTTAATTAAAAAAGTTTGATTTTCATGTCGTGAACAAATCCCTTAAAATGCTCATCAATCTCCTTATTGGTCTCCAGAAAGTGTGAAAATAAATGAAACTTTTTTGTCAATAATTCTATTTATTATGAATTCATGTATAACCATTTAGGTTTTTTCCAATGTTGACCTTTAAAACTATATATATATATACAAGCAACAATCTGTGGGATGTCAAATATGGAAGGCTATAGCTGTTTCAGGATAAATTGCCAAAAATGCTTATAAGTACTGTTTCTTATCACGGATCACATATATTGGGTTTTTGACTATTATGTGTTATTGCTACTTAAGTGTGAATTTTTTCGGCTTAAGTGATAATGTATTTCTTTGTACTTATGTGCAACAGACATCGCGAGAGTTTAATTCTCCTACATATAATATTGACTCCTACAAAAAGAAGTTGAGTGATCATGAGTGGTTGACTACGAGTGGCATTTTATCAAATCTCATATTGACCATACTGATTGCTCATGATCATATTTCATCCGGCCTAGTAAACTCTAGAAAAAAAACATCTTAATTTATGAAAGTAGCTAACTCCTTTAATGTATGTGTAAAAATTAAGTGTATATATATATCGTACAAAACATCAAACTTCTAATATGGTAGATATGAAACATACATTTAGGCTGACTGCCTGATAATATAATACAATTTGTAGAGTTTACAATCCTTTGACATTCAGCTCATAATATACACCATTATAATTTGATATGTCGTCATGCGTCTGTCTTCTTCTTAAGACCAAGATATCGCAGAATGGTGTACAAAAGGTTCTAAAGCTGTTTTATCAAAATTGTTGATTTCATGGCCCCCTATGTGTCGCATTCTCCCTGGGGAGAGGATACATTTTACTATAGTTTATATAGGAAACTCATCACACATATTTTAGCACAATTTGTTTCATTTTCATTGGAAATTGGTTAGCACGTGGTTAGGGCAAACTTTTCTCAATGATATATTGTCAGAGAATGTCAAGGCCAACGACTTGTTATGGGTTCGAATGTCAAAAATAAAAATCTTATATTGATTATTTTTTTCATTTCATATGAAAGAACATAGTCCACTGAAACAGAATGTGCATATTTTATTGTCATCAGATAAAAATATGGCAGAAAGATATGGCACTTGGAAAAGAATCATAAAGCTATTTTCTCCAGCCAAAATTAAAAAATAATCCAAAATGCAGAATAAAGGTTTCTGCTCTTTTATCTATAATATACACATGAAGGCTTGATGTTTGGCGCATCGATAACGTATGGCTGGCTACAAATGTTATACTTATATTTGACCTTGACCTTCATTCAAGGTCACGGGGGTCAAATGATGAAGAAAATTCAAAGTTCTTTCAAAATTATTAATTTGGGTCACATTTTTAAGAATCCGCCCCTTTAAAGGTGTGTGCAATGTATCAAGGTCAAATAATCAAAATGACGCAGATATGGCACTTTTAAAAAGAAATTCCTACCAAAATGAAAAAATGACCCAAAACTGCACATACACATGAAGGCTGGATATTTGGCAAACAGATACATGTAACATGTGTAACATGGCTACAAATATTGAGTTTATCTCTCTGACCTTGACCTTCATTCACATTTTAAAGAACCGGCTCTTATGAAGGTGTGTGTGAAGTTTCAAGGGCAAATTATTAAAAATGATGCAGACATGCCCTTTAAAGAATGTTTTCTTGCCAAAATCAAAAATTATCCATAAATTGCAATTCAATTGTTGGCTCAAAAGGGGTCAATTTGGCTCAATTGACATAAATAACTTCTTCTCTGAAACTAAGCAATCGATATAGCTCATACTTGACTGGTAGCATCCTTTTGGGTAGAGATTCAAAATTGTAAAAATGGTGGGGTTGACCCCCGGGGGGCAGGGTCAAAAGGGGTCAATTGGTTTCTCTGAAACTAAGTTATGGATATAACTCACATTGGTGTGGTAGCAATCCCTATGGGGTTGTACCCAAAGTCAATTTCATTTCATGGATTAATTGCACAATTTGGTATAAAACCTACATTTGTATGGTAGCTTGGTTATGGGGTGGGTATTCAAAATTGTACGAATGTTGGGGTTAACCTCCTGGGGCTGAAGGATGGGACCAAAATAGGTCAATTTCGCTAATTTCGACATTTTTAGAATAACAATAAACCAATGTACATGTACCCATATAAAATGCTTATGATATATTGACATAGAAATACCAGCGACAAATAAATTTAAGCATCATTCTTGTTTCATATCTCATAAAACCAGGTGAGCGATACAGGCCCTCTGGGCCTCTTGTTTTATCTGTGAAACCATTCGGATCCCAACTCCATAATCTTGCTGGACACCAAGAGATGAACACAATCCTGATGTAAAAATAGGCCCAGGGTTCTTTCCCCACCCCAAGGGACTTATACAATCATATTGAATTGATATCAAATATAAAAAAGTTTTCTTCAATATTTTGCATGTAAAACGCTGTATATTTATATACAGTACCTATAGCTACTAGGCTATTATCTACATCTTGGTGGTAAATTAAAAAGCAACAAATCACAAATCACAGTTTATTGTTAATATTGACATTGGATCTATTAAAATAGATGGAATTGATATCTAATTTTGAAATAATTGTCCTTAAAAATGAGGTCTTTGTTAAAAAAAAAAGTGTAATAACTTTTAAAAGCTGTCAATCTAATTTTGATATTATTCTAAGATCAAAATAGAAAGGAATAAACAATTTTGTTTACAAGATATTGAAAGATATTGAAAGACATTGCACACTTTCAACAAAAAAAGTAGCAGACACTCCCTGTATTTTCAATACATATCGTGTATTGCTATAACTTATTGAAATGCATATCTTATTGTTTCGACGTTTCTAATACCCAGGCCTATAAAATATAAGTTTGTTTTAAACACATAAATGCAAATTTTGAACTACTTAAGTATAAAAGATGGTTTAAAGTATGAATGTTAATGACATGTACCTAAGTAGACGTTGATTTGAAAAAAAAATTAAAATGTTTGACTTTTTAAGTAAAGGTTTGATTGAAATAAGAAATGTTTAACTACTTTTAGGAGTAGGTTTGCAACTTTTAAGATGGTTAAAACCATTATGTACATCGGAACAGTCTAAACCATTACATTCATCAGGACTGTGAAAACCATTATGTCCGGTTGGTTTGACACATTTAAGTGGAAATGTTTAGTCATGTTGGTATCAGTTTAATTTGTATTCTTGCTTTATTTCAAATATCTCCTTTTACATCTGACTAACGCCTCCTACAGTACTTTCAGTACTTTGATTAATCTCTGGGTTTACAAGTGTTGTCAGAAAGCGGCTGTTGCCTCCCTTTCCACACTGTCTGCAGTTTCAGCTGTCTGTATGTAAAACAGGAGTGTCTGCAACATAATGTAAACACTGATCTCTACACCACAGGCATGTTTGTGTTGTCACTGTGTAGGGGAGGCAGGGCTGGCCTACTTGTATTAGACAGATACTAGTCTAGGTGGCTGTGAATCCTCGGCCAGCTTTACTTGTCTGTGACCCCAAACAAACATGGCTGCCGTCCCGTTACAGATGAATCCTTAGAAAGTGTTTGGCTATTCATGGATAATTCAGAAGGTGAAGTTGTAACTGCCCGGATTGTTTTTCTGTTGTTATTTGTGTACCTATACGTTTACAGGTTTATCACCCTGGGGTGTTTTAAGTCGGTAGAATTTTATAGCTTTGTATGTGAGCTATTTTTAGCCACATACATGTGTGTACACTAAATTCTTTATGAGACTTTCAAATGTTACTGACAAGTTTTATGCATACATTTCCGCCTGATCATGAAGTGTATATCTCGGGACTGGAATTAGCATATGTATGTCTGGTAGGTTTGCTGTAGTAGATAGTACTCTGTAGTACGAGAATAACACCGTACAAATACCTGGACAGACTAGAGAAGGACTATGTATAGGTCAATCTAGCAGGAAATGGTGCCTTATATATTTATGAGTCTCTATGTATTATAACCTCCATTTGAATAATCGTAAGTCCTGGCTGCGGAACTAATTAGATTTGTTATTAAGTGAATACGTATTCAATTTTATTGATGTATTGTGGTATTGACAGTCTTGCTTGGTATATATCAGTATGTATGTCGATCAGTATGTATGTCAGTATTATATCGGTATGTTATTGAAGCAGGTTGTAAACTCTTCCAATTTTGAGGGGAGATTCCCAATTTAGACCTTATAGATTTCAACATACATCATCAAGAAAACTCTTTCATTGTTCATAATTTTAAAACTTCTATTAGGCCAGAAGACAATCGGCTTCAAATATGTAGTTCTAAGGCATTAGTTGGTCTAATATATGTACAATCCTGTCGAATGAACATTCCTAACATTTGAGCATATCCATGCAGACCTGTTGCTGTAAATATCTCCATATTAGACATGTATAGCAACAAAGTATAGAGCTGTGATGTAAATTCACCATTTAGTCATTACATGGTTTATCCTTTGAAGAGCCTTAGTGTGTACAATCACCTCTGACTAAGGGAGATAATAATCAAGAGTAAAATTTGTCCATTAAAAGATACTCTTGTGTATTTGGTGGTTGAATGTGACAGAATCTTAAGATGATAGATTTTTGTTTTAGGAGAAGATTGTTAATTAAGAATTACTTTCGTATATTTGCAGGCTGTGGAAGAGAATCGTTGATACCAGACCCAGACATTCGCTCAAGGGAGCTCTTCATATCCGATGCAGCCGACACCTACCCTGTCAAGGCTTTGAGGTCATTATCCAAGTTTGTTAACCCCTAATTCTCTAGTGTTATGTTAACCAGCTATCTCAATTACATGGGAGGCTGTCGTTTAATGACTTTAGCCGTTTATATATAAGGACGTTAAACAATACTAACTCAAACCAATTAAACAAATCCTAATGAATCGATGACATACATCTAGAGAACCCCTCAAACAGCTTGGTAACATAATGCTATACATCACATAGTGGTGGTCATTGGTCAAACATCTGACCACATTGTGGTGGTCATTGGTCAAACATCTGATCACATTGTGGTGGTCATTGGTCAAACATCTGATCACATAGTGGTGGTCATTGGTCAAACATCTGATCACATTGTGGTGGTCATTGGTCAAACATCTGATGACATTGTGGTGGTCATTGGTCAAACATCTGATCACATAGTGGTGGTCATTGGTCAAACATCTGACCACATTGTGGTGGTCATTGGTCAAACATCTGACCACATTGTGGTGGTCATGGTCATTGGTCAAACATCTGACCACATTGTGGTGGTCATTGGTCAAACATCTGACCACATTGTGGTGGTCATTGGTCAAACATCTGATCACATAGTGGTGGTCATTAGTCAAACATCTGATCACATAGTGGTGGTCATTGGTCAAATATCTGATCACATTGTGGTTGTCAATGGTCAAACATCTGATCACATAGTGGTGGTCATTGGTCAAACATCTGATCACATAGTGGTGGTCATTGGTCAAACATCTAATCACATTGTGGTGGTCATTGGTCAAACATCTGACCACATTGTGGTGGTCATTGGTCAAACATCTGATCACATTATGGTGGTCATTGGTCAAACATCTGATCCACATTGTGGTGGTCATTGGTCAAACATCTAATCACATTGTGGTGGTCATTGGTCAAACATCTGATCACATTGTGGTGCTGATTGGTCGATGTTAAAGCTTCAGAGGTCAATCTGACACCTAGGATCCTGCACAGTACACATGGTTGCTTGAGGTTGGGGGTTTTAGATGTTAGTGTCTTAGACCTTTTCTAGTAACTTCATTCTAGATGGCATGATCCCTACTTTTGGAGGTCGGGGTGTGAAAAAGGGAAATCCATTGTAACCTATCAAGGTTAAATTTTGTCATTTGCATTATGTCCCTAAATATATTTTTTGAATCTTAATTAACAAACACATGACAAAACATAAGTGCTGAGGTGTTGACAGATCAAACAGCACTTAAAACATATCTAATGAGAAATTCACTGATATTTATAGCAGGAATAACACAGATTCACATGATTCTTGTATTGGTTTGTAGAGGTAGGTGTAAAGTCAGTCGCTACCACGACCTCAGTGCTGCCAAAGACTTCAAACCGGATCCAGACTCTTTCTTTTACGTCCTCGAATACAACCCCAAAACCAAGAGGCTGGCGACCACACAAGGGGAGATTCGGGTGGGACAGAGTCACCAGGTAAGTGTAGATACCAGGGCCCAGTTGTTCAAAAAGTGATTAGGCTGATCGTAGTTTTAACAACAATTTTGAAATCTTGAATCTCTTCCTCTGTTTATTTTGAGAAGAAATGATATTTTCACTAATTGATTGATTTAGCTAATTACTGTTTAACAACTGTCGGTTGTGATATTTGGATGAACTTCAAAGGACCTTGTCATAACTCTTTGTTGCAATATCACTATAAAAAATAGTGAATAAATCTGGCCTATTCATGAAACAAAACTCTCACATCCTATATTTATCAACAAAACTCTCATATTCTGTATTATCAACAAAACTCACATTCTATATTATCAACAAATCTGTCACATCCTGTATTATCAACAAAACTCACATTCTGTATTATCAACAAAACTCACATTCTGTATTATCAACAAAACTCTCACATCCTATATTTATCAGCAAAAATCCGCATCCTGTATTTATCAACAAAACTCTCACATCCTGTATTTATCAACAACTCTCGTATCCTGTATTTATCAACAGAACTCTCGTATCCTGAATTTATCAACAATAATCTCACATCCTCTATTTATCAACATAACTCTCACATCCTCTATTTATCAACAATAATCTCACATCCTGTACTTATAAACAGAACTCTCACATCCTCTATTTATCAACAGAACTCTCACATCCTCTATTTATCAACAATAATCTCACATCCTGTACTTATAAACAGAACTCTCACATCCTCTATTTATCAACAGAACTCTCACATCCTCTATTTATCAACAGAACTCTCACATCCTCTATTTATCAACAATAATCTCACATCCTGTACTTATAAACACGTGTAATCAAACTGAACCTTTACACCAGTACCTATTAGAGTCTCACATTCACCTGAATTTCTACCAGATTTTTTGTGAAAGCCTTAAATGATTTGTTTTTAGGCTCGCCTACCCGAATTACGGCGAGATGTCATGCCATCGCAGATGCCGGAGAAAATGGAATACTGGGAGGAGCTTCGATGGCGGCCTAATGCCGTCATGGATGGAGATCTCATGATGTACCTGCGAGCCGCAAGGTAGGTGTGCAATGGTGTACTAAAATATGGGTGATGAGGTGATGAATTCCTGTAGATAACGAAGGTAGGTGTACAATGGTGTACTAAAATATGAGCGATGAGGTGATGAATACCTGTAGATAACGAAGGTAGGTGTGCTCACATGGCGTCCTAAGGAGCATTTCCTATGTCATATATACCTGGGGCAAAGGGAGGTTACTATCCTATCAAAAAACTGTTAATTCACTTTTCGTACAGAAACATAGCGAGACACAGTCGCAAGTATTCGTGATAAACACAGAAATATCTTAGTAAGAGCAACACAGTCACAAGAAATGTCTTGCATTCATTCATCTTTGATGATAGTTCTACACTGTTTTCAAAAAAAGGTTAAATACCTTCTAACTAGAAGCAGTCCTAAGAGATATGATTGTCCTTTCAGGAGTGTGGCAGCGTTCGCGGGGATGTGTGATGGAGGATCCACAGAAGACGGGTGTCAGGCTGCTTCTATGGACGAGACCACCATCAATGCCATGGATATTGTATGTAGTCCACAATGGATACTAAAATGCAGAAAACACTATGCTGTAAATCAGTGTTTTGATGTATCAATTAAATTGACAATAAGCCATTTTACATCTGCCTATGACTAATTAACACCCCACAAATCGTAATATCTATCTGTCAGAAGAATCAAGAACACCAAACTTTCTGAAATTTATTATGGTATTAAACTGTGATGTCAAATATTGGTATGAAAAGTTTCCAAGGTCAAGGTCACTGTTACTAAAAATAGAACTGAATTTATATTGTAAAAAACATGTCATCTAAGGCCCATACAGAAGGTCAACCTTTCTGAAAGTTGACCACGACGATTCACTGAAATGAGATGGGCATTAGAGGTTTATAAACTTCCTAAGGCTAAGGTCAAAATTGTTCTTTCTAAAACTAAAACTGAATATGGATTGTCAAAAATACATCATATAACCAGTACCCATATTTCACATCTGCACCCCAGTATAACACCATGCTGTACAGGTCTGATCAAAGCACAAATACATTTAACCAATTTTGGTAAATGGTTTTGTAAATATTTCTGTTCATGTTAGTCTCATAATTGTTTGAGAATTGTGTTTGATTCAACTTTTAAAGTGATTCCAAACACAACCACTGCATACATAGCTTATTACATTACAACAATTTACTGTTTATTTAAGTATGTACAATTTCCTGTCAACTAGAAATACTGATGAGATCTATGTATCCCTACAGTTACATCGTCACACCTACGACACAGGGCAAGGGTCTACAGGCACTGGTCAAGTCTCCAGCCCTCCGCAGTATAGAGAAAAAGTGGACAGAGGAGGATTCGGTAGGTATCCGTAGTGTGTTTGTTGTAATTGTTGTTACCAGTTCAATGTCAGAGTAACACTTACTGTATTTGACCTTAAAACTACACAGTCAGTCCTGAAAAGACCATTTGAATATTGCTGGGTGTCCTTCAGAAACTTTGAATCAAAGCCCATGGTTTGAAAAGCCTTGAATTTAAGTTTAGGCCTTGAAAAGATTTGAATCTTGGCCCATAGCATTTGAAAGCCTTTAATCTAGACCATTGATATTGCAAAGCCTTTAATCTGGACCCATGGCCTTAAAAAGCTTTGAATCTTGGCCCATGGCATTGAAAAGCAGCTTTGAATCTCGGCCCATAGCCTTGAAAAGCTTTGAATCTTGGTTGATGGACTTGAATAGCTTTGAATCTTGGGTATGGCTTTCAAAAGCTATAAACTGTAGCCCATGTCATTGGGAAACCTTTTAATCTAGGCCCATGGCCTTGAAAAGCATAGAATCTAGGTGCATGACCTCTTAAAGCTTAGAATCGGGAACATGGCCTTGTAAAGATTCGAATCTGGGCACATGTCCTTGTAAAGCTTTGTAGTCTGAGCACATGTCCTTGTTAAGCTTTGAGTCTGGGCACATGTCCTTGTAAAGCTTTGAGTCTGAGCACATGTCCTTGTAAAGCTTTGAGTCTGAGCACATGGCCTTGTAAAGCTTTGAGTCTGAGCACATGTCCTTGTAAAGTCCTGGAATGTTTAAATCAGTATTTTCCTTATCTAATTGAATAGAGACAAAAATATCAGGAAATGTATTTCAGTCCAAAATTTGCAGAAAAATTCCCCATTTAAATTTTTGATCTAAATTTTAAGACTTCAATGGTTAATAGCAATTTGTTTTGTATCTCAAACTGAAAAAAAAATCAAGGATTAAGGTGAGATTGTGTATGAAAAGTGTGAAGCATCAGGAAAAAATCAATAATGTAAAATGACATTTACTCTGAAAAAATCGTTGAATAAATCAATTTGGGGCCATGAAATAGCCTTGAATTAGGTTTGACCAGATCTGTGTACACAGTTTTCTGTCATAACACCCAAGTGTTCTGTGTAAGTGCTTTTATAGCGTGGAACTTGAGATTATCGTGATGAAAAAGCCTATAAGGAAGTGCAATGGATTTTTAATGGCCTGACAATGGAAACATAAGGTTTACCAGGGTAGAACAATATGTCAGGTTTACAGTATGACATCAGTCACCATGGTAACTGACTCAACACTCTAGTTACTGACTCAAATCACCATGGTAACTGACTCAACACTCTAGTTACTGACTCAAATCACCATGGTAACTGACTCAACACTCTAGTTACTGACTCAAATCACTATGGTTACTTGCTCATTACTTTGGTATGGACTCCGCTACCATCACTATGGTTAAAGTGACTCCATTACCTTGGTTACTGACTGACCACTACTTTGGTTACTGACTGACCACTACTTTGGTTACTGACTGACCACTACTTTGGTTACTGACTGACCACTACTTTGGTTACTGACCCACTACTTTGGTTACTGACTGACCACTACTTTGGTTACTGACTGACCACTACTTTGGTTACTGACCCACTACTTTGGTTACTGACTGACCACTACTTTGGTTACTGACTGACCACTACTTTTTTTTTACTGACTCCACTATTGTGGTTATTGACTCGTGACTCGTGACTCCGTGCTGTTGTGCTGTTGTTAGTTTATACTATTTTACCACTGTTGTTTTAACTGTATTTACTGTAAGAGATGTCAGTTAACTCTTGTGTCACTGGTGTTACTTACCAAGAGCTATCGGGTGTTACTCAAGTTACATTTTAATATCTAGGATTTCATATTGCTTCAATTACAGCTGAGTGTGAAACATCTGAATATTCTTTTATGGCTAAATGTTTGTAACAAATGGGGCCATGATATTGCTCTGTGGTCATGGTTACACATCTGTTTCTACGGTAACCTTAATTAGAACCACACATTGTAGGTGAAGGTCTCTGTGTTTCTGTATTACACCACATAAATGCATATCTTCTGGCATGTTTGTTGCAATGCAGCTACATAGTCATTAGTATACAGCTGTGAAGTGCTAATGCTTCTCATAGGCACAGATGTCACAGGCCCTTGACACTTCAGGGCACTTACATACCCTAGGAGCCTTAAATATATTGCAGGTCATTTACACGTCAAACCCCTATATTCCCACTGCTGCACAGCTCATGTGGTGTTACCATGGCCCACAGCCTTACACATGCATGTGATTGTACCGACGTAAGAGGAATGCTGGGTGGACATGCCCCACAGTAGCAATATCACTAGTCACCTTCAGTCATGTGCTGCTGTTTCATCGTACATACCACTGCCATTCTAGCCAACATCCCAACGGGAACTTTCCTCACTAGAGGGCACTGTAACACATTATCACTGTTATAGTCTTGAATGGTTTACATTGCATACATATCCCCACAATCACACGACAAGTGGTGTTGTCATGTTCATGTACAGCGAAATCTGGAGGAGGCGACACCAAAGGGGATTTGGGCTTATAACCTGTCATTGTCTTTCCAAGTCAGCATGCTATATCACGGCAGTCATAGGGCCGTGAAGCTCCCGTAACAGTCAATAACACTTCAGTCCCCCTTCATCATGGGAAACAACATCCTAGCACTGTCATGTACTGTAATAATGATTATAGGTTTCAGGAACTTATCTCAATCACCGTTTTATGTTATAGATATCAAACTTGGGAATTGTACAATATGAGAATGTATGTGTTGGGTACTAGAGTGTGGGGGGACAAAGTGACCTCAGCCTGACCTCAGTTTGACCTCTGTGTAGCCATTTACAATGATAATTCAGCGATTAAGACATTGTTTGAAAGTACTTCATGAAATGTAAAGGTGTTATATGATAAAATGTGTTTTCTCTGTTCATCATTGACATTGACAATAGTTACAAAAATAAAGACGGTGATGTAGGCCTATAGGTTATATACAACACTGGTTATTTATAGATCACATATTGTTGTGCAGGGATACATGAAGCTCCTCACACTTTATGTTAAACCTTGTTTACATTTATATCTAGTGTGCTAGTTTTCTGACAGGTTTATCTAAGAAGTATGAAATGAACCAAAGATATTTAATGTAAACAAGCCTCAATCTGGTCAACAAAAGATCAATTAAAAAAATACAGAAATAAATACATCTGTATACCAAAATTCATAATTGGATATGTAGCATTAAGAAATATGCAAGATCATGTTAGTGATACAGACTAGAGTTTTTGCAAATGTTGGTGAAAACAACATTTTTCAGGTGGATATTAAATCTAAAATGATAATGTTTAATCTTCATACTTCTCCTTTTGTGGTGCCATCATTACACATGTGACACCATTATGTTGATGTCTCAATTGAAACAATGGGAAATCTACAGCCAATCTCAGCTTTTGTTTATATGCAAATTGAATCCATAGCCAATCACAGCTCTGCTTGTATTTGATTGTGAATCTACAGCTAATCTCAACTCTGGATGTATGTTATTAATTGTGAATCTACAGCCAATCACAGCTCTGCATGTATGTAACCGTGTATCAACATCCATGTGAATCTACAGCCAATCACATGCAGCTCTGCATGTATGTAAATGTGAATCTACAGCCAATCACAGCTCTGCATGTATGTAACCGTGTATCAACATCCATGTGAATCTACAGCCAATCACATGCAGCTCTGCATGTATGTAAATGTGAATCTACAGCCAATCACAGTTCTGCATGTATGTAAATGTGAATCTACAGCCAATCACAGCTCTGCATGTTTGTAAATGTGGTATTACCACAATGTATGTGTTTGGTGTGGTTTTATTCTGTATGATTCAACATTGTAGATAAAAATAAGTGTTGTTTTTACACTCACTGTGCACTTATTGCCAGCAGATCAAAGTGAGATATCTTTGGTGGTTATTCAATAAAAAAACATGCCAGACAATTTAACATTTGAAATTGGAAATTGAAATGTAAAAAGGTGACAAGATGAATTATATATTCAAATAATTGTATGCATGCTTTCAACAATTGACAAAGGAGATACAAATTTTCATTTCAATATTGTTAATTTAAAAATAATACTCTGAAAGGACAAAAGAAGAAGAAAAAAATACTAAGTGGGTTATATGCACATCAACTCGTGCAAACAATCCAAAAACTTGTAATTTGATTTTAATCTCAAAGATTGAAAGATTAAATTGTGAATTAGATGGTGGGTTTCAAGTGAGAATCTGTTAGTGTTTAGGAGGCACATATTGATTTTCACGAAAAGAGACAATTAGCTCGGCCTTGTCGCTTCTCATTAGTCCATTATACTGCTGGAGAAAGTGTCAATAGTACTCTGAGGGGCCTGATCGGCAACATGTTAACAATTCAGATATGTAAGATACAGCTGTAAGACTAATAAAACCTATAGTCAAAAGATCATCCGTATAAAACCTATAGTCAAAAGATCATCTGTATAAAACCTAGTCAAAAGATCATCTGTATAAAACCTAGTCAAAAGATCATCCACGTAAAACCTAGTCAAAAGATCATCCACGTAAAACCTAGTCAAAAGATTATCCACATAAAACCTAGTCAAAAGATCATCCACATAAAACCTAGTCAAAAGATCATCCGTATAAAACCTAGTCAAAAGATCATCCGTATAAAACCTAGTCAAAAGATCATCCACGTAAAACCTAGTCAAAAGATCATCTGTATAAAGCCTAGTCAAAAGATCATCCACGTAAAACCTAGTCAAAAGATTATCCACGTAAAACCTAGTCAAAAGATCATCTGTATAAAACCTAGTCGAAAGATCATCTGTATAAAACCTATAGTCAAAAGATCATCCACGTAAAACCTAGTCAAAAGTCCATCCACATAAAACCTAGTCAAAAGATCATCCGTATAAAACCTAGTCAAAAGATCATCTGTATTAAAACAGTCCACTTGAAAAATCTATAGTGAAGATAAATTGAATAGTAGGGTGTCTGCATTCTATGTCTATGAAGCTGGTCATATTTCACATCTACACAGTTATTTCCCTTAGATAGACAACAATACAGTTACTTTCAGCTTGGCACTCGCAATATAGACAAATCATGATGAATTTCACAATTAAGTTCTCTTAGTTTTTCAAATAAAAAGTAAGAGAGCTCATAATGATGTTGGGTCATAGACGCTTACAACATAAATCACACATCAAGGGAAGCTATGCCTCCACGCAAATTGCTAAACTACATCCAAGGCTTGTGATGAATTCTGTCTGATTGGCTGAGGCAAGGCAAAGTTACACTGGTACCAGGAGAGGCTGTACATAGGCTCCTTATTGATTTGTGAGAAAAAGATATGATTTATCTGTTACATATCTGGTGGTTTTATGATTAGGGGGCTGTTACGACCAGCTGGAATGCATTTAGAGGATTGAGATCTGACAAGTTCTGATAGGAAAGTACCTGTATATTCAGATAGAAGCTAGGCTGGTAATTCATAATTATACCCACCAGTTAAGATAACAGGGTTTGTGTAGTGGTAATGATGCCGTAGACCCCCTTTGCCAGGCGGCAGATGTTGGAGTGTCTACACTACAGTATAGGTCTATCTCACACAAGATCCAGCCCTATAACACCAGGTATATGCTGCACCTCCCAATCTCTAGGCTCAATACAAAACACACAAACCTAAACCCCAGGGCTAATTGCAGACAGCGCCATCTAGTGATTCCAATGTTTCAGTACTTAACGTCCAATCAACATACTGGTATTAATAGAACGAAAGAAGATTAGCCAATGAGAGGGTGTAGGAGTGAAGAGCAGCCAATCAGCAGTCAGATTTATTGAGGGACTAGAGACCTCATTATCTGACACTTGAGTTATCCTTGTGATCGATTGGGAAGGAGATCGGTGTGAAAACAGACAGATGTGTATTTGTAAACATCCTGCAGTGCATTTCCTTGTAGGTTAAGTTACAGCTCTGATATACCAACAATTCAAACTATCTCTTACATACATCTGTACAACTTCAAAGTGAAAGGTAGGAAGTGTAAAGTGGTACAGGTCCGGAAACTGTATATTTTATAGGCCATACCGTTAAACAGTAGTTATCAAACATATCATATGCTCATGCCCATATATGGGATCTATGAAATTGTAATTTTTTCAAGATAGCTAGACTAAAATTGAAATCAGTTGAAATCAGCTATACAACATGGGCTAGGTAGTTGTTTGAGGTCGTATATCTTAAATATTTGGTTCAGCTGGAAGGGCATAGAACTTTGTGTATATCTGTTGTGTAGCAGGAAACGTTCAAAAAAGATTTTGAAATGTTTTTTTTTTATGCCCCTGCCATGAAATGGTGAATTACCACTCAAAAGGACTGCCAAACGGATTGGGCAAAATTTAGATAATGTCCGATTTTAATGAAAATTTGCCATGTACATGTGGTTGGGTTATACTAAGGCAACGGCAGTGTTACTTTGATAAAAAAAAAAATGGCCACCATTTACTACCCTCTGATTGGCTGAAATCATATCCAGTAATAACTTTTGTTATGCCCCGGCTATATAATGGGGGAGCATAGAATGTTGCCCATTGATTTTAACACTTATAGCAATCTTCATTCCTTGCTCATCAAACTTTATACAAAGGTGAATTATGAGTATACTTCCGACATTGTTATGTTTTGGGGTATAAAATGTGAGGCTGGTATTGGGGTATTTTCTAGTATTTTTTTGGATTTCTATGACAGAAACTGAAGGGATGGAATCTCTCTCAGTACCAATGTCCTAATGTAGAGGTTTCAGACTAGAATACCTTTCTTAACCTAGAATTTGAATCGTAAATGTACTATTTATTCCTGTTAGCAGGCCGTTGACCACGGTTACTGTGGATACCAGACCATTCAGTAACAATGACAGACACAAGGTTATTACAGGGCAGTGGTGCTGCTATCAATAACGGCCTGTAGACACTATTTGCCCTCTCAATAAGTGTTTAGGAACAAGGGCTTACACAGCAACAGATGTATTGCCCGAGTTGACACAAACAGGAGACTGGCCATCACAGGACTTGTATCTCCATAGTACAAACATGCCACAACACCACGATCGGGAACGCATTTTCTGGGTATACAGGAGAACAAACACCGACAACACAATAATCACGATCACAACATGTACAAACAAACACATGGGGCATTAAGCTCTGTCAACTTAATGTACCTTCATGCTATAGAGTTCTAGCTACCCGATCCAAATGTACCTCCGTAAAATAAAGGGTTGTGCCCAGTCCAAATTTACCATCACAAAATAAGAGCTCTACCTAATCCAATGAATCTTTGTTAAAAGAGCTCTTCCCAATCCAAATACACCTCCGTACTAAAGAGCTCTATATCCCAATCCAAATGTACCTTCATAAAAAAGAGCTCTTCCCAATCCAAATACAACTCCGTACTAAAGAGCTCTATATCCCAATGCAAATGTACATTCATAAAAAAGAGCTCTACCCAATACAAATACACCTCCGTACTAAAGAGCTCTATACCGCAATCAAAATGTACATTCATAAAAAAGAGCTCTTCCCAATCCAAATACACCTCCGTACTAAAGAGCTCTATATCCCAATGCAAATGTGCATTCATAAAAAAGAGCTCTTCCCAATCCAAATACAACTCCGTACTAAAGAGCTCTATATCCCAATGCAAATGTACATTCATAAAAAAGAGCTCTTCCCAATCCAAATACACCTCCGTACTAAAGAGCTCTATATCCCAATGCAAATGTACATTCATAAAAAAGAGCTCTTCCCAATCCAAATACAACTCCGTACTAAAGAGCTCTATATCCCAATCAAAATGTACCTTCATAAAAAAGAGCTCTACCCAATACAAATACAACTCCGTACTAAAGTGCTCTATATCCCAATCCAAATGTACCTTCATAAAAAAAGAGCTCTGCCCAATCCAAATACACCTCCGTACTAAAGAGCTCTATATCCCAATCCAAATACACCTCCGTACTAAAGAGCTGTATATCCCAATCTAAATGTACCTTCATAAAAAAAGAGCTCTACCCAATCAAAATGTACCCTCATAAAAAAAGAGCTCTACCAAGTCTAAATGTTCCTTCATAAAAAATAATTACCCAATATAAATACACCTCCATACTAAAGAGCTCCACTCAGTCCAATCCACTGCTAAAGGAAGGTTTTATATGTGTGTAAGCTTGGTAATGCCATCTTTATTAAAGGTTAAGATTGTAAAGACAACGTAAAACTGTTTGTCTTGTGTAAGAAATTGGTAATCCTGATGTATATCTTCTCTCAAAATGTATCTCCAATTCCTTTTGATCATCAGTCATCTAAAGACTGCCTGGGATATTTAATGATTGTTGATTAATTCTCATTCCAATGCGAATGTTTAATTCTGTAAATGACAACATCCGTTAGGAAATAGATTATAAGCTTGAGTTTCATCGCTATAAATGCAAAAACCATTGTGTCACTGCTGGAGAAATGATTCATCAATTTCCTTGTATCTATTAGCTGTTACTGTTTGCTGGCCTTGGAACAGTAATACGTTTACCATCGTATATAATATAAGTGTGTTGGGCTATGGAAATTCTACTACAGTCTCTAGAATAATTGCCTACTCCTATATCTATATAAACAACTATTCTGCCATCACCTTACCTACGTTTTCTTGAGTTTTGTTCTTTAGAATTGGTATTTCCATAGCCAAGGCATATGTTTAGCCGTGACAGTCCAATGTGTGAAATTACCATATTTTAAATGAACAAATCAGAATTTCATATCAGTAACCAAAAGGTAGTACACAAATAAGCTCTCCCCAAACTTCAGAGCTAGAAGAAGGGTTTATTTGAGGAGGAAAAGCTCTCCCCAAACTCCAGAGCTAGGGGAAGGGTTTATTTGAGGAGGAAAAGCTCTCCCCAAACCTCAGAGCTAGGGGAAGGGTTTATTTGAGGAGGAAAAGCTCTCCCCAAACTTCAGAGCTAGAAGAAGGGGTTTATTAAAGGAGGAACAGCTCTCCCCAAACCTCAGAGCTAGGGAAAGGGGTTTATTTGAGGAGGAATACTGTAGATTTTATTGGGGAGGGTTTGATTTTAGGAAATATATTCTTATCAAGGGCAGAGCACTGGATTTTGAAGATACATCTTGTTTGTTGTCTACATACTAAGTGTTCCTTTATCTGGCCGTACCAGTTATACTGAATAGGTCAAGAGTCAAGAAATTTTATTTAAAGTCCCATATTATACAACAAGTCAACATTAGCACTGTAGTGCTATTCTTGCGACAAACAAAAGTAAAATCAACATGATCACAGTACATGCATAAATAGTAACAAATTTAAATTATAGCTCTATCACAGTTTCATATTTATACTAAAAATAGTTTAATAATGGACTATTGTAACTCTCACTCTCACTCTCGTTAAGAATAAATTAAAACACTATCAAAGTGTAATGTACATATATGCTAACAAAGCACACAATAAAAATTGACATAGTATACACTATTATAGTGTGTGTTAAAAGAGACTAGGCCTGTCTGTCAGAAAAATTAAAGCTGAAATTTACAGCACCATGTGATGGAACAAAACGGAATCTCATGTTAATTTCTATGTTTGCAACAAATATATGTTTCAAAGATAAAATTCATCATTTCGCCTTTTAGTAATGTAGTGGGTGTAAACTGATGCCTCAATAGTTTCATCATATATGTTTATATGTAACCTTTACAATTCTGTGGGCTGATGAAGATTCTCGTTTTTAACAAAAAGTAAATTGCAAAACATAGAAGCACCTTGTTCTGCAATCTTGGATCAATGTGGTACGATTCAGAAAATGAACCACACAAACTTGTTCATTTCTTCTGGTATGGCACGCTCCATTATAGATACAGCAGATTTGTACCAATACAACTGGTATGAACCTATAGCTAATAAAGGAACGCATGGCTGACCAATACACCACCCATCACTTGTAGCATTGTGATCATTCTACTTCTATCTCTTTACAGAAACGTTTCATCAAAGGTCTCCGTCAGTATGGCAAGAACTTCTTCAAGATCCGAAAGGAACTTCTTCCTCATAAAGAAACGGTGAGTGTTTTAGTTATATATTGTTTCGTGATTAAAGCACAGTGACACAACCGTCTGTGTTATAGTTCATTACAGAAAATCTGTTTAATAATGCATGTTGGAACAGTTCCATACAAAAACTAGAACAAGTGATTGGCCCTTGCTCTGATGATCATATTGTATTTCTCACTGATTATACTTTGCTGTGGACTCCTCCTGAAATCAAAATTATGCTGACCCCATATCTGGAATATACTGATTTGTGATTTGAAGTGCACAGCCCTATGTATGGTTATAACAATAGATGGGATATTTTGATATCCGTAAAGCATTGCAATGAAAAACAAATATTTGACAGATGTTTTCCTATTGATGTCCAAGAAATTGAAGATATTTTTTGTAGATTGAGTTAAGCTGTGATGTGTGTATTATGATACTATCTAACAAAGCATGCTGTATAATAGTATTGATATTCACAGATATTCAATATTATACTCCTTTGGCTGTTGATGTCCCTGTATCATATATCACACCCATTAACAATCTGTTGTGTGGGCCAACATGCTCTTAGTTACGAAATGAATTTTTAATTTTTAATTTAGATTGTCTATATAAATGGCCATTATATGTTTGTTTAGATAGCCATGCTTGCCTGTGTGTATATAGAGTCTTGTTTATGAGTTACAGCATGAGGTGATGTTTGAAGCCCTTTGTCTTTTGACTCTGTTACACAAACCCTGTGGTACTGACGTGTCAGTATCTGTTTGTATAGTCATCAGTACAGGGCCGTCCTCTGTGAACAATTGCCGGTTAGACGTTTTATAATCTGAGTTTAGTCCTGTCAACCAAACGGCTCACAAGAGATTGTACAAATCAATGAGAATGTAATATGCAAATGCTGTATTGAAAGCCAGTAAATGGGAATTTGAATAACATGTTGCATGAGTGATGTCCCTTTACTGATAAAGAATTGCGGATGGTCGTACAGTTGGATATATGGTAGATTTAGTTTGTAATGATTGGTATAATCTCCACCATTCATATCTTTAATGCCTTGCATTGAGATCAAATTTGATGATTTCCGCCCTCCGTTTGATATCTTAATGGTGAGCTAATGAACTATATGCTCCATTGGTTTCCCATGTCACACCTGACTGACCACACTAAACACCGCCACAAGCATGGCTGTGGGACAGCCGGAATGACTAGCCTGCATTTTACATCAAATCAATTTGAGTAGGTGGATAACTTTCTATGGCCATTCTAACTTTCCAGCTCACTATAGTTCTATGAAATCTGTTAACATCTTTTGATTTATCCATTTGTTTGCTTTAAGTGTGGTTTGAAATCCTAAATGAAGTCAACTGTCTCTAGATACAGAAGTCTGTCTCTGAAATCAACTCTCTCTAGATACAGAAGTCTGTCATTGAAATCAACTGTCTCTAGATACAGAAGTCTGTCTCTGAAATCAATTCTCTCTAGATACAGAAGTCGGTCTCTGAAATCAACTGTCTCTAGATACAGAAGTCTGTCTCTGAAATCAACTGTCTCTAGATACAGAAGTCTGTCTCTGAAATCAACTCTCTCTAGATACAGAAGTCTGTCTCTGAAATCAACTCTCTTTAGATACAGAAGTCTGTCTCTGAAATCAGCTCTCTCTAGATACAGCATGTCTGTCTCTGAAATCAACTGTCTCTAGATACAGAAGTCTGTCTCTGAAATCAACTCTCTCTAGATACAGAAGTCTGTCTCTGAAATCCGCTGTCTCTAGATACTGTCTCTAGATACAGAAGTCTGTCTCTGAAATCAGCTGTCTGACTTTCTATTTACAGCATGTCCGTCTCTGAAATCAGCTGTCTCTGAAATCAACTGTCTCTAGATACAGAAGTCTGTCTCTGAAATCAAATGTCTCTAGATACAGAAGTCTGTCTCTGAAATCAGCTGTCTGACTTTCTATTTACAGCATGTCCGTCTCTGAAATCAGCTGTCTGACTTTCTATTTACAGCATGTCCGTCTCTGAAATCAGCTGTCTGACTTTCTATTTACAGCATGTCGGTCTCTGAAATCAGCTGTCTGACTTTCTATTTACAGCATGTCGGTCTCTGAAATCAGCTGTCTGACTTTCTATTTACAGCATGTCAGTCTCTGAAATCAGCTGTCTGTAGTTAATATGGCAGAGATATTGTGAAGTGAACAAAACTTAAGTATTGTTAATGTCTCTATGGACTGGAACTGCCTCCAATTATTAAGGATGTAGATATTGGTATTTTTGGGAGACAATAGGTCTAAATTTCCTCCCTCTATATCTCCAAAGTTTCTCCTGGCTGTTGAGACTGACAATCCCTATAGTGCTTCAACCCTTTCCTGGTATAGAGAGTGTTGTCCCATTGTCACACAATACCATCATCTCAATTGACAGTGAGTAGGAGTCCTATATGGAAAGGGTACGATTTTCAACTAAAAATGAATGGCTGGGTAGACTTAAAGCAATTAAGAGATAATTTCTCCAATTTTGTTTCCTTTAAACCTGCTTTGTTACATTTTTATATCACAATATAGTAGTCCTAGACTAACAGTATAACATCAACAGAATGGGATTCAGGAGCAATCAGTGTACCAAATCCAACACCATACCAAGGGAAGTAACTCTTGGAATCACACCTCGCACATTTTGACTATAGGTAGCTTTCTATAGTGCCTCCATATTAATCAACTGATATGTCAACCGACCGGTGCCTGGCCAGCCAGGCCACTTGAATATCTACAATTGACTAGTACTGTGTTTCCAGGGCTGTGTGTTATCACAGCTATTCACCACCTTTGTTTGCCCTCAAAGTTTGGAGTACACTTTTTATCAAGTAGATAAGGAATGCTTTCATTGAGCTGTTTGTCTCGTAAATGTCCCTGCTCAACGTGTTTTAGTTGATCTGTGTCGTTTAACAAACAGTGGGCTATAAGCCCAGTATTCATGCTGATCTAAGGACTGTAATATTGTGTAAACTTTGTATTGAGACTACTTTAGGGGGTGTTAGTTTGTATACAGCCTTAATCAGATCAGACCCGGCCCTCATAACTTACCCATTGTTGGGTGGATCATTGTGATAAGCTACCACATACAACAGTACACAGGTATATACACTTTCTAGTGCCTACAGTAGCTAATATTTCTCCTAGACTGACCATCACACACCTGTTACAAAAGTAGACTGTTTAATTTGTCCCCAGTATTTTTCCTAGACTGACCATCACACACCTGTTACAATAGTAGACTGTGTAATTTGTCCCCAGTATTTCTCCTAGACTGACCATTACACACCTGTTACAAAAGTAGACTGTTTAATTTGTCCCCAGTATTTTTCCTAGACTGCATGACCATCACACACCTGTTACAATAGTAGACTGTAATATCTACAGAGAATTGTCCCCAGTATTTCTCCTAGACTGGCCAACTCGTATACCTAAACAGTGTGATCTGATGTATATTTGGTATATATTAAACCCTTGATAATTGATATGTATTTGGTATACAAACTTTTAACGGTAGATATCTAACAGTATTAGTATTCAAAATCCCTGGCAGTAGATAAATATTCAGTAGATATGTATTCGGTAAAATCCCTGATAGTAGATATGTATTTGGTAAAATCCCTGACAGTAGATATGTATTTGGTAAAATCCCTGACAGTAGATATGTATTTGGTAAAATCCCTGACAGTAGATATGTATTTGGTAAAATCCCTGACAGTAAAAATGTATTTGGTAAAATCCCTGATGGTAGATATGTATTTGGTAAAATCCCTGACAGTAAAAATGTATTTGGTAAAATCCCTGACAGTAGATATGTATTCGGTAAAATCCCTGACAGTAGATATGTACTTTATAAAATCCCTGACAGTAGATATGTACATTATAAAATCCCTGACAGTAGATATGTATTTGGTAAAATCCCTGACAGTAGATATGTATTCAGTAAAATCCCTGACAGTAGATATGTATTTGGTAAAATCCCTGATGGTAGATATGTACTTTATAAAAATGCTGACAGTAGATGTGTCTTAAGCGTGACATATATCTGTCAGTCATGCCCAGGTAACAAATTATACCTGTGTCAGACTTGACAGCTTATGTCTTAATTAGTAATCCTAATTTGTCAGTGAAGTCTGCTTCTCATCATGGTAATAATAGATAAGTATAAAGGTAAGAAGTACAGGTAGGATATAGACACAGTGTAAGACCAGGTAAGAGGCGAGATCCAGGTAAGTGTGACATGATGGATGGACATGCTCAAGGATGTAATGTCTTTTCAGGTTGTCCAACACCTAGAGGACGATTCATTTGTCTTTACTACTAATGGTGTATGTTGTTTCTCAGACCTAGTTTGATGTTCTCTGCGTTTTATTTAGCACATGGCATGTTAGTGTTTTTAACTCAATATATCATGAACACCCATCGTCACGAGTTTGTGTTGTATCGTGTTGAAAACGATTTGTAAGTCCTTAATCTTATTTACATCCTTTTGAGGGACTTAAAGCTCCTCTGATAAAATACAACAGGAACATTAAGAACATTAGGCTGAGATAGTAAGCTTGTTTGTGCCTGATTTCCTTGTCTGATAGACATACATCTATCACATCAAACACTGTCATCACAGTGTATGTGCAGTCCATTATATTCAACTATGAAGTGCAAAAAAATTATTTCATCTTTCTTGTTAGATATTATCGTTTTCAGTGGTCGACTGCAGTCAAAAAGTGTGCGAGACCTTTGGAGGTTTGATTATGGCACATATTTTTTTAATTGCCCAGGTGCTTCAATAATTTGTTCAGTCACATCCTCAAAAAAAAAAGAGAAAAAAAAAGATAATTACAAGATTTTTTTATTTTATTAAGTTGAAAACAATGCTTTAACTGCTACCTGATATATGACCATGTGTAGCTTTGTCTGTCCGTGTGACTTTGTCTGTCCGTGTGTGACTTTGTCTGACCGTGTGTGACTTTGTCTGTCCTTGTGTGACTTTGTCCGTGTGTGACTTTGTCCGTGTGTGACTTTGTCTGTGTGTGACTTTGTCTGTCCGTGTGTGACTTTGTCTGTCCAGGTGTGACTTTGTCTGTCCTGGTGTGACTTTGTCTGTCCAGGTGTGACTTTGTCTGTCCAGGTGTGACTTTGTCTGTCCGTGTGTGACTTTGTCTGTCCTGGTGTGACTTTGTCTGTCCAGGTGTGACTTTGTCTGTCCGTGTGTGACTTTGTCTGTCCAGGTGTGACTTTGTCTGTCCGTGTGTGACTTTGTCTGTCCAGGTGTGACTTTGTCTGTCCTTGTATGACCTTGTCTGATCTTCACTGCCTTATCTGACCTTAAGCTTATGTGACCTTTTCTGACCCTTACCTCCTCTTCTGTGACATTGTCCTGGATGTTGGCTGGTTTGACCTTGACATTACTGCCAGTCATGACATTGCTGTGACCTTGTATCTTCCTGTGTGACTATTGTTCTGTCTGTGTTAATTAGTGAAATAAGTTATTCTTTATTGCTTCACACATCAATAAATGTAAGGTATTATGTGACTCTTGAATGAGATAATTGGGACAGCCAGAGCTTTAATACACAGAATACTTTATGATGTAATTTGCATGAATTTTATTATCGTGATATAAAGTTAAAAAAAATAAGAATGACATGCTTCTTTTGACAAACTCCCAGTGCTTGTGTTTCTTCACATAGAGCCTACCAGCCCGCCAGTTTAAATGATTCAGTTCCATAAATCTGATTTAAAAATTGATTTAGGATTGACACGTGAACAGTGATAGGTTGGACAATAAAATATATGGATTCCTCATAGACTGTTTGGCAACAAATTTATGATCTTCATCACATAAAATGTATGGATATTTCTTTAGTAACCATGACAACCTATGGCAGTCATTGTAAGATGTGGATACCAGAGGTTTGATGTGATGTGTATAATGACACTGAGAATTCAATATGTTGGCTATGAATGTCAAGTGTGGGAAGGTCTGATCCATGGAACACAACGGAAGGCTGTAGTTGTACTGTTTGATAAGGCTTTGTAATTGAATGGCGACATATCGCTTATTTTCATGCATTGTGCACAAGGTTAGGAACATGGAGGCATGGCTCTCTGATCTGACTGTCATATCTGTATGTAGCTGGGATGATTGGGAGGCCTCGGCTCCTCTTGACATCAGATCAATAAATAGTCTTTTGTTCTTGAGAAAATAAGCAGGATAAAGAATGTAATCCATCAACATAACAGGGGGATTCGCCTTTAATCAGAGTAAACAGCGCTAAGACTTGGTGAGCGACAGTGCCTAGCATCTCCTCAGCACCATGCCCGGACGCCTGTATATGCACAGCTAGACCAAGCAGCTTTACTTTATACCAAGGTTGCCACCTCTCGGGTCCTTATCGACTTTTCTGTGTCGGTGAAGTGCGCTTTACTGCGATTTATTGGCCAATATTAAGGGCATCTGACTCGTGATTTTTATATAATTGTGTTTCAGCAACAATCTTATCATATTGTTATAAAAGCCGGTAGTTGTCTCTTCACTGAGTGGGGTACATACAGGGTACATACAGGGTAAAAACAGGGTACATCATACTGTCCAATGGAATACGGGGTCAGTTATCACCAGCTTGTGTAAATACAGCAGGCAGCAGCTTCCAGTAGCTCCGATAAAACATACCGTTTCTCCGTCAGACGACAAGACAATGTCAATTTTTGAACTTGTATGATGGTCGGCCAATCAGAAACTGGTATTAGAGAAACAATGTCAGATTTACACCCGCCACGACTTGATGGCCCGGCAGTTTACGACGGTAGAGGTCTATTGATCAGTAATGATGACGGCCACCACATTCTCCACAGACTTGATGGTCAGCCAATCACAAAATATCTTGTCACTTTAAACACAGTTAAACATACCAAAAAGCCAGGTCCGCTAGCATTGTGTTTGCCAGTCTCTATTGATTCACTCAGACAGGAAGTGTCAGTGACAAGCGCTGGTGAGGCGAGCGACTTGGTCCAATACAAACGTATCTCTGGTGTGGAGTTTATAGCACGTCCCTGGGGACTCTGAGTCCTGCCTGCGTTTGTTATCAGTGTATACATGCTCCCTATATCCAATCGTCACTGTACATGCGGTTAGGAGTAATTTGTACATGATAGAAGTGGATTGGACTAATCAATACACACTTCCTCCTGTCAATTTGATGGGATGCTAGAAAAATAGTAAAATTAGCGTCTTTGTTTTGTGTTTGGTGTGTGTGTCATCGACAATGTCTGCGTAGCGCTGCGTTCCATCACCAGGGGGCAGGGCACTACATCACTGTGGTGCGAGGTACGCCAGGTTGGGTGACAAGTTGACGCTGGCGGCCCGCGATAACATTTGCATTCACAGTGTGCTATTAATACCCTCCAAGAGGCACTTTTTGTTTTCTGGTGTGTTCTTGTGTGTTAATTGTTGGTAAACGTCTCGACTGTAGAGGTTAAACAGAACAGTATCAAACCAACATTAGAGCAATTATCAGTATAACACAACCAATCCACAGATATCATTCCTCAAAATACATTATCAAATTAGTGTAAAACACTCCGAAACTGACAGCAATTTCACTGGAAGAAATGGTCATACATTTTAATATTGCCACTTAACACATCTGCTTGCTTGTTTAAAATTTTAGCATTGCCGAGAAAGAGCTGTAATATTTGAAATGTGATTAAGATGTGTGTTCAAGGAGATTTATGGAGAAAATTGGACTTAAAATGAAGATAAAATGTTTAATAAAGGAAATAATTTATACAAAATTTGACACAAATTTGATATCTAAATAAAACAATATTCATTATAGAACCATGAAATGACACTAGTACATTTTATGTAATTTAATACAATATATTATAAAGGTTCATAACTTCATAATATTTAAAAGGCAGCTTTAATGATAGAAGACGTTTCAGTAACAGACACCAATTGGTTTGTTTTATAAACGTTGTAACAGAAACCATTCACTGAATTTTTTTCATTTTTTTTTCAAGTTTTATTTTGTTTATTTTTTTAATTGTGTTTAATTTGATACATATTCTATAACATAATGTATTATGTATGCAGTAGTGTCAAGCTGTCACCCTGTCAGATCTGTCCAATATCTGTTATCTTCCCCACATCAGCTATTGTTGACAATAAAACACCCTGGTACAGGCATAAATGGCATCCCATTGTTGATAGCTGTTAATATATAGGTATCAGATCCCCACTATACACAGAGGTCTCTCAGTTATTTCGTCAGCGATAAATATTTTATTATTTAGCCTGTAGACATGTACGTTATACATGGGCTCCCTTTAGATTTTTAATAAACATATTATGCAGTTAAAATGTAAGTTTTTTTTAATTATGTAACTATTGGTACAACTTGAATGCATATTAGTATGAAATAAACTTCATAAAACATAATAATATAAAAGTTTTGCTAAACAAAGGTAATATTTTATAGATATATACACTGTTATTTTAATGTATGATGTTTAGACTGGTAACATTGATATAGCTATAAACTGTTGGAGAACATTCAGAGAAGAGATTTGTTGACAAATTTGTTAGATAAAAGTAGAGTTAAACCTTAAACATGTGCACAGCCGTGTTTATAGACACGTGGACAGAAACATCTGTCTGTTGGGTGTGATGGCTCCTAACATACCCAATTACACTAATCACTTAATGTCATTCTATAATTTACATGGTGATAGCTGTCTCCGTGGACTCGTGCTAGTCACATGACCTGTAACCATCTGTCAATCATAGCTTTGTCTGAGGACGGCTGAAGTACAGGATTCGTTTTAGGATGGAAGGGAAGCAACTCTTGTAAAATGGTCTGGTAGATTTCAAATTTCCTCTAGCTCTATCTTTGGCAAACAAATAGGTTTTGTTTTTCAAGACTTTTGTATTCAGGACAACTCAAAAACAAAATTCAATCAACATGCGTTTATGTGAAAAATAAAATAAAATCAATAGATAAATGCAAAGCATTATCAAATATCTGTAGTAAAATGAAAAAGATCTTCCAACACCTCAAATACAAAGATAATCAAAGATGTTCCTTGATGCTAAAACAGACACTTTTTGCTGAAAAGGTAAATGTGTTCATAATATGGGGAACTTTTTATGTAAATGATATAAATATCCAACAGCAAATTCTAAAAGGTAATGATAAACAGCTCGTAGCATTGTTATAAAAAGGTATCCTTGTTTTACTAAAACAATTAGCATCAGATTGGTTGTTTTGACTGTTGATAATGCTGTTGTAGATTCCAGATCTGACATCAAGCAAAAGATAATCAGGCACTCACATTCTGACCCAGTTCAAACAGTTGCTAAAACTTGTTTGAATTAATTGTAAACATTGACAGGAACAATTTGATGAAAGATTTTGAATTAAAGAAAAAGTAAAAGTTTGAAAAAACATTATGATAAGCTTGCTAAACACTCCAGTTTGACATATGAGAATTGTGAACAATCCAGATTTATTAAAATCATAAATATTGGTATAATAGATTGCAATCTGAAATCGATAACAAACCTAAAATGTTCAAATTAATAGCCAGTAAGATGGTAAGTAGCGGTATTAAAGTTTATTACCAGAACAGGATTCAATTAAGATCCTCTACACCGGAATCAAATATACAACATAGATCAGAATTAAATAAATTATTTGTGACTAGCAGTTCTATTTTCAACAGAATTTCTGATTTACAATCACATAAAAGTTCTTGATCCCCCCCCCCCCTATGCTATGGAAATAGTTTTTTTTTTGTGGTATTGACTAGAAATACAATTAATAATGGATTTATCCAGATTTCACACATATATTGAGAATTAGAAGTTACCTTCGTCGGATGCTGGGCTATTCAGATATTTTTTGTCCATAAGATAAATTTGTTGTCTTTCTTTTAACAATTAAGTATTTTTATCTGTTCGTCCTTAGATGTGCATTACATAATTATATATTTTATTCTGGGACTAAGAGAGTTGTAACAGTACCAGAGTATAACAATGGTAGTTAGGGTTGTAACAGTACCAGAGTATAAAAGTGGTAGTTAGGGTTGTAACAATACCAGAGTATAACAATGGTAGTTAGGGTTGTAACAATACCAGAGTATAACAATGATAGTTAGGGTTGTAACAATACCAGAGTATAACAATGGTAGTTAGGGTTGTAACAATACCAGAGTATAAAAGTGGTAGTTAGGGTTGTAACAGTACCAGAGTATAAAAGTGGTAGTTAGGGTTGTAACAATACCAGAGTATAACAATGGTAGTTAGGGTTGTAACAGTACCAGAGTATAACAATGGTAGTTAGGGTTGTAACAGTACCAGAGTATAACAATGGTAGTTAGGGTTGTAACAATACCAGAGTATAACAATGGTAGTTAGGGTTGTAACAATACCAGAGTATAACAATGGTAGTTAGGGTTGTAACAGTACCAGAGTATAACAATGGTAGTTAGGGTTGTAACAGTACCAGAGTATAACAATGGTAGTTAGGGTTGTAACAGTACCAGAGTATAACAATGGTAGTTAGGGTTGTAACAATACCAGAGTATAAAAGTGGTAGTTAGGGTTGTAACAATACCAGAGTATAACAATGGTAGTTAGGGTTGTAACAATACCAGAGTATAACAATGATAGTTAGGGTTGTAACAATACCAGAGTATAACAATGGTAGTTAGGGTTGTAACAATACCAGAGTATAACAATGATAGTTAGGGTTGTAACAATACCAGAGTATAACAATGGTAGTTAGGGTTGTAACAATACCAGAGTATAACAATGGTAGTTAGGGTTGTAACAGTACCAGAGTATAACAATGGTAGTTAGGGTTGTAACAGTACCAGAGTATAACAATGGTAGTTAGGGTTGTAACAATACCAGAGTATAAAAGTGGTAGTTAGGGTTGTAACAATACCAGAGTATAACAATGATAGTTAGGGTTGTAACAATACCAGAGTATAACAATGGTAGTTAGGGTTGTAACAGTACCAGAGTATAACAATGGTAGTTAGGGTTGTAACAATACCAGAGTATAAAAGTGGTAGTTAGGGTTGTAACAATACCAGAGTATAACAATGATAGTTAGGGTTGTAACAATACCAGAGTATAACAATGGTAGTTAGGGTTGTAACAATACCAGAGTATAACAATGGTAGTTAGGGTTGTAACAATACCAGAGTATAAAAGTGGTAGTTAGGGTTGTAACAGTACCAGAGTATAACAATGGTAGTTAGGGTTGTAACAGTACCAGAGTATAACAATGATAGTTAGGGTTGTAACAATACCAGAGTATAACAATGGTAGTTAGGGTTGTAACAATACCAGAGTATAAAAGTGGTAGTTAGGGTTGTAACAGTACCAGAGTATAACAATGGTAGTTAGGGTTGTAACAGTACCAGAGTATAACAATGGTAGTTAGGGTTGTAACAATACCAGAGTATGACAATGGTAGTTAGGGTTGTAACAATACCAGAGTATAACAATGGTAGTTAGGGTTGTAACAATACCAGAGTATGACAATGGTAGTTAGAGTTGTAACAATACCAGAGTATAACAATGATAGTTACATCTCCTGCTTAATGCTTAGTATTTTGGGAGTGTATAATCTGGCAGGGTGAGGTGTCCTGCTGGATGTCTTCGGCAGTGTGATTCAGTGAGATAGCACTTTAAAGCTGCCATCAGTCTGGCACTAACAAACATGAACATGCTGCAGCCTCCTAATACACACATACATGTGCATCTCTACCATCTTGCACACACAGAGGCCGTCCTAAATGACTTTAGCTGTTGATGGGACGTTAAATATTACAAACTGGATGGCTGTAGGTGACTGGGATTTTAACAGATTTTTTTAGTGGTGATCTTTTTGATTGAATAGTTTTGATTGGACAGATTTTTACATGTGATTCCATGTGTCCTTAATGTGTGTTGAGCAGAATATGACATATTTAGTTGTGTGTCATGCAGAATGTGTCCATAATAATTATGTTGAGCAAAACATGACGTATCTAGTTGTGTGTCTTGCAGAATGTGTAATTGCGTCACACAGAACATGACATCTACGTATGTCATGCAGATATTACACACTATTTTTTTGTCGTGCAGAACATGAACTCCATATCCATCATGCAAATATGGCGTCTGTGTATATATCTGGGATAGTCTTCATGCGAGGTTTTTATCACCAGAACATTACTAGACTTTGTAAGCAGTGTAATAAGACCCAATAGAACTTAGACAGAGTCCTTTCTTTGTTTAATGTTCTCTCTTCCAAAGTTTATAGATTTTTTATTGGAAAATATGTAATAACTATTTCAGTCTCTAAGTCAAAAGGAGCCATTTTCCAAGTTTATATATCATTTCTGTTTTTTAGTTATTTTTATGAAGGTGTCGCTGTTATTGATGCTTACAGTAGGGACGACTGTAATCATCTGTCTGTCCTTGACAACTAGGAGGTGATGAAAGCTACACCTAGAGGCCGTCAGTAGGATTATTACAGGAATATAGAATAGTACCTAAGGTCTTCTGTGATATGGTTTCTACCAAGATAAAATGAAAAAAATCACATTTTTCTGATGGTGGAGAAGTGCTGATAGCCCGGAGTCTTGTTTGTAGCTCATAAATCACGGGGCACAATAAACCTCTTGGTGCTTGATGACTTTCTGTCGACCTGAAAGTAAGGCTTTGATTATCGTTTATTGGAAATCATTTTTGGTTTATAATGATGACAAGGTGATTTATCAACTATGTCAAACAACTTGTCTTCAGGACAAAACAGCACCTGTCAATTTTATATATGGAACTAATAGCGAAATGTTAAGTAAATAGGAAATTATTCAAATGACATTAAGTATTTTGTGATGTTATTCTTAAATTATTTTCCATAATACATCTTAACCATAGCAAATCGTGATGGCATTCAGAGTATTGTGAGTGCCATGGCCCGATAGTAATTTGTTAAAAATATTCAATATACTAAAATAATTCTTCAATTCCTCTATTAACAATTAACTATTGTCAGCCATCAACAACACAATATCATTATAAGTCACAATAACATGTGATAACAACTTTTTATTATCCCTGATTGAAGATCAGAAGGGGACCATTTCTGGGAAATAGTTGAAGAGGACTAATCAAACTCAAGCTTCACATACTACATCCTTATGAGTTTCCATCTGGCTCAAAGAGTCGGAGATCGAGGTTACTATTACTATAAATAGAATATTGGTTAATGGACGATATAACTCTATCAGGTTCAAGTAGACCTATCAAACTCAAACTCCATACATTGCTTTCTTATTGGGAATGGTTTCTTAGGGCTTCTTCTTTTTGGATCAAAAGGGTCAAATGCTAAGAAATTTAGTATCCCGGCAATAACTGAAGTTCTAGTGGACCAACCAAACTAGAAATTCCACACACTACTTCCTTATTTGGATGGCTTGCTTGGGATTTCTTTCCAGAGCAAAATGGCAATGAACTAATTAGAAGGATTAACATCAATATTCAGCAATATCTTATGTATTTGTGAAACTGGTAATATATATATACGTATATCAATAATACATGTTCTATGTTTATATGTGATCGTTTGTAATTTACCTGTGTCTTGATAAAGGGGAGGATTGCCTCGAAAATTCGACAATTTACTAGTCTGTACTGTCGTTATTACTACTTGACAATTATATCAATAATACCTGTAATATATATGATATCAACAATATGGAGTACTAGAAAACCCACATGCTACAGGAAAGTGACCCCAATACCTTTTTAGGCACCACTCAGGAAGAGAAACCGAATGTACTACCACTGCATCAACTGACCACCCTAACGAAAGTACACTGTAGAATTAAGGTAATCTTTGAACAGAAGATACAACACTGGGTGTGGGGTGTCTGTCAATCCGTCTGTAAACATGATAGGGTGTCTGTTTGTCCATCTGTAAACATGGTGGGGTGTCCGTCCGTCCATCTGTAAACATGGTGTACTGGAAGTGGGGTGTCTGTCCGTCCATCTGTAAACATGGTGTACTGGAAATGGGGTGTCTGTCCGTCCATCTGTAAACATGGTGTACTGGAAGTGGGGTGTCTGTCTGTCTATCTGTAAACATGGTGTACTGGAAGTGGGGTGTCTGTCTGTCCATCTGTAAACATGGTGTACTGGAAGTGGGGTGTCTGTCCGTCCATCTGTAAACATGGTGTACTGGAAAGTGGGGTGTCTGTCTGTCCATCTGTAAACATGGGATACTGGAAGTGGGGTGTCTGTCCGTCCATCTGTAAACATGATGTACTGGAAATGGGGTGTCTGTCTGTCCATCTGTAAACATGATGTACTGGAAATGGGGTGTCTGTCTGTCCATCTTTAAACATGGGATACTGGAAGTGGGGTGTCTGTCCGTCCATCTGTAAACATGGTGTACTGGAAGTGGGGTGTCTGTCCGTCCATCTGTAAACATGATGTACTGGAAATGGGGTGTCTGTCTGTCCATCTGTAAACATGGTGTACTGGAAGTGGGGTGTCTGTCCGTCCATCTGTATACATGTTGAACTGGAAGTGGGGTGTCTGTCCGTCCATCTGTAAACATGGTGTACTGGAAGTGGGGTGTCTGTCTGTCCATCTGTAAACATGATGTACTGGAAGTGGGGTGTCTGTCCGTCCATCTGTATACATGTTGAACTGGAAATGGGGTGTCTGTCCGTCCATCTGTAAACATGGTGTACTGGAAGTGGGGTGTCTGTCCGTCCATCTGTAAACATGATGTACTGGAAATGGGGTGTCTGTCTGTCCATCTGTAAACATGGTGTACTGGAAGTGGGGTGTCTGTCCGTCCATCTGTATACATGTTGAACTGGAAATGGGGTGTCTGTCTGTCCATCTGTAAACATGGTGTACTGGAAGTGGGGTGTCTGTCCGTCCATCTGTATACATGTTGAACTGGAAGTGGGGTGTCTGTCCGTCCATCTGTAAACATGTTGAACTGGAAGTGGGGTGTCTGTCCGTCCATCTGTAAACATGGTGTACTGGAAGTGGGGTGTCTGTCCGTCTCTAGATGGAAAATATGCTGCACAAAGGCTGTCCATCCATACTTCTGTAACCCTGGTAAATGGTGACGTTTGACAGACAGGCGTTTGTTAGGACCCTTCACTTTCCCAACCTATTTTCATGAAACTTTGTCTGCAAGATGTATACATAAAGTAGTTGTGGGGTTAAATTACTTTATAAGAGGGACATTAATTATCTGGTATAGTAAGCCCATGCTACCACTATCGATAAAGTTGTTCAAAGCTGGGGTTTGGTTTATAGAGTTATAGTCTTTCCGATCCCACCCTATTGGATGATGAATTTGAGTCCATTAAAAAAGTATATTAAAAAGAGTGGCAAAAAACAAAGTAGATCAGAGTAAATTAATAAGAATAGGCGTATTGCTTGATATTAGTACAATTAGGTATTTTATAAACTAAGAAACTTTGAGTACCCCTGTTTTTATTCTGTTTCTGAACTGTAAGCAAACATGAATCCCTGAAATCGATAGCCGGTCAGTAGAGGGTCATCCAGGCATGTTTTTCTATCACTTTCCAGGGCATTTTGCATTTAATGCTGAAATTATGGGCATATTTTGTCCTTTGACAAGACAAATTACCCCCATTTAATCGTGATAGTATATAAAAGGCCTCTGGTTCAGTGATGTAGCTACAAGCTACTACAGGGGGATTCCTCATCATAATGACCATTACATGGCTCTTGACAGACGATACAGTCAAAAAACAATATCCCATTTAATATTACACTCTCATAGTGTTGTCTGGAGAATCATCTCTCACACTCTAATGGTGTTGTCTGGAGAATCAACTCTCACACTCTCATGGTGTTGTCTGGAGCATCATCTCTCACACTCTAATGGTGTTGTCTGGAGCATCATCTCTCACACTCTAATGGTGTTGTCTGGAGAATCATCTCTCGCACTCTCATGGTGTTGTCTGGAGAATCATCTCTCACACTCTAATGGTGTTGTCTGGAGAATCATCTCTCACACTCTCATGGTGTTGTCCGGAGAATCATCTCTCACACTCTAATGGTGTTGTCTGGAGAATCATCTCTCACACTCTAATGGTGTCATCTGGAGAATCATCTCTCGCACTCTAATGGTGTTGTCTGGAGAATCATCTCTCACACTCTAATGGTGTTGTCTGGAGAATCATCTCTCACACTCTAATGGTGTTGTCTGGAGAACCATCTCTCGCACTCTAATCGTGTTGTCTGGAGAATCACCTCTCACACTCTAATGGTGTTGTCTGGAGAATCATCTCTCACACTCTAATGGTGTTGTCTGGAGAATCTGCTCTCAAACTCTAATGGTGTTGTCTGCCATGGAGAATCATCTCTCACAATCTAATGGTGTTGTCTGGTGAATCATCTCTCACACTCTAATGGTGTTGTCTGGTGAATCATCTCTCACACTCTAATGGTGTTGTCTGGAGAATCAGATCTCACACTCTAATGGTGTTGTCTGGAGAATCAGATCTCACACTCTAATGGTGTTGTCTGAAGAGTCATCTCTCACAATCTAATGGTGTTGTCTAGAGAATCTGCTCTCAAACTCTAATGGTGTTGTCCGACGAATCATCTCTCACACTCTAATGGTGTTATCTGGAGAATCATCTCTCACACTCTAATGGTGTTGTCTGGAGCATCATCTCTCACAATCTAATGGTGTTGTCTAGAGAATCTGCTCTCAAACTCTAATGGTGTTGTCTGGAGAATCATCTCTCACACTCTCATGGTGTTGTCCGGAGAATCATCTCTCACACTCTAATGGTGTTGTCTGGAGAACTTGATCTCACACTCTAATGCTGTTGTTCACAGAATCTGCTCTGGTACTCGAATGGTATCAATCTGCTCTATCAAATACTCTGAGCAGTTTAAGTCCTCTATGTTGAACAATGTCTGCTGAACCAGTCTAGGTGTGCCTTCGCTTTGTTTAAATAAAGTCTGATACCAATGGGTATACCAATTGTTTGATAGTCGATGTTCAACATTATAGTGGTGTGCCCGGGGCTGGGGCTATTAGAATACATCACCGAGTGTCTCATCTCTAGGTGTATCCCGTAACCTTGTCCTCACCCCCTTGCAGATATCCCCATGGTATCGGAGGGTGCACCTTTTGTCTGTAAGTGCATTGGCTATGTTAATATCTATGTGCATAGTGCATGTTGTACTATAACGTATGTGTCCCCTCTCCTCCAGCCTTGCGAGTGTAACACAGCCAGGCTTACCCACCAGTGTGTACACTGGGTTTGGTAGTGAGGCTTTATACCGTACAGGCCTGTCTGTATACACTCTCTTATAAACAGGCCGCCATATTGAATTGAACGGAAGCCGTTCACTTGACTACTTTCAAGTCGTGTAACACCACTTTTACAAGCATGTAGCAGTGTCCAGGGCCGGTACTGAGTAAGTGTGAGCTGTTTGTCCATTGTTTGGGGGAGATATTTGTTGGTTGCCTGGGTTTTCTTCTCTAGGACAGAAGAATACTGTCTGTCAAGTGCTGCTCCCTGTGTATACTAAGCTTGTAGACTATTTTTACCTGTTTTCTGCCTGTTTCGTCCAGTATTGTGTGAATTGTTGATGGTAGGTGTGTTGGATGGTTTAGGGGGATTATCTAGACTGATACATGTCTGTGGGTATAGTCCAGTGTGGTCTGAATGGACCCACCATTGTTATGTCATTATAGACACTGGTGTATTGGGAAGGTATGAACACAGAGCATTAAAGGGCCGACATGTGTATCAGAGACAGGCAATCCCGTATGTCTATAGACATAGGAGACTGGGGTGTACAGTTAGGCACTAGCCAAGGACACAAACAGCCCTCTCAGGGATGTGTAAAGGGTTGGACTTAATCCCCTCACAGGGGCAAGGTAATGTTTGCCCCTCCTGGTGTAAGCTATGAGATATTCTTTCTGACCCCTCCCTTCATCACTGTTGTATGATTATGTTTATATCCATATTTTACTCTGAGAAGTGGGAGGGAAGTAATATTTGGAGAAATTGATTGATTGATTGATGGGGCTTAACGTCCTTGTTCCGGTTATAACCGAGCCTAGGACACTTTTTTGGAGAAGAAATCCACACTGGTACATGTATAGACCCGTGTTGTGTAGTGCATTGCATGTTTACATATCGCTGTAATTCTACAGTATATCCCAACACTTGTACACATGTGCCTGGTATACATATTAAACATTCAGTATTCTGACTTTCCACAAGCATCGACTTGCCATTTATGTATTTATCAATGGATATCCAGAGTAGTGTATTATATGATAGATCTGCAGTTTGTCAGAAATACCAATATATCACCAAGGGTGCAGTGATGTAGGATTAGATTGGTTGGGTGACATATTCGCCTTTCACCTATAGGGGACTGGGGTTTGATTCCCTGATCAGACATCAGAAGGTATGGGGTCGCCTGTCTATATGGGTTTTCTCTGGGTACTTCAGTTTCCTTATGTCTTAGAATCCTTACACATTTCTATCCAGACCTACAAGAGTGAATCATAGTATAATTTGTTTCGCAGTTGCTGAAAAATAAATGTTTTAATTTCATTAGAGTGCATACGTGAGGTATTCTGATATAAGTTAGTAAAAGATGTTACATTTCGTTACCAAATCAATCACTGACTTTTACAATGTGCTTGCGATAAAGATCGATGTAAAAGAAAAGTTCTACCAATGTGTGCTAGGAAATTGTACCAGAGGATGTTAATGTTTAGAAGGGAAAATGTTAAAAAAAAACCAAATTCACAAGTCTGACTTTTAAGCCTATCTGCCTTCTTGGGATTCTCACATACATTTAGTTTTAAATTAAACCCGTTAGGAAATGTATAGATTGGGGGATTAGTTAGTGTTTGACATGTTAGTAACATGGTCCATCCAGAGAATGTAGACATTTTGTAGGTAACTTTGTAACTTCGTGTATAGAAAGCAATGTGTGTGATATATGATACAGACCGGCTTTGCTGGACATGTAACTGCATGTGTTAACTGAAATATAAGTATGTAGATATACCAGGTATGTAGATAAACTTATATAGGCTCTCTGCTGATCTCAGACTGTAAAAAATCTCGTTAACACCTGAAAGCACATATATTGTGGTAGCTACACCTGTATATTCCAGGTGAGGGGATATCAGTAAAGTTAGTTTGATACCTTAGTCTCTATCTGTACCTGTGTGTTTACAGCACCATTTAATGTATAACATTTCCGCTAGGTGCTTAGAGAAGGGACATGTAGCATAAAGAGTATAGACAATACGTTATATCACTATTATGTGTTACAAAGTTATCAGACCCTTTTCATCCATTAACAGTACTTTGACTGTTTAAACTGACTGTATGGCTTTTACTAAAAGTCAATATAATTAGTATACCAGAGATTATACAACCAATGTGTTAAATATTGGCTATTACACAGAATATCAAGTGAAGGACCCTTTTAAACAGTACATTGATTTGGAGTGTGTTGCTTTTGGTATGGACGTCTATAGTAAAAATCATGGAATATTGGAAAGCTTGCATGAAAATCGACTTATAATTAATCTGTAAATATTTTTAAGGTAATTCTAGGTTGTTTGTGTATGAAATACATCGTATGGTCGATATTCTGCAGTCATAGGTCAAAATCTCTGTAGCTTTATATCATTTTCCAGATATTTACTGGTCAGAAATCATGAGTGCTGTTGGGTTATCTTAACTGAAAAGGGTCAAAGGTTACAGTATCAGGATGGCTATCTGACCTTGAGGTCGACCTTTATTGATACAGGTGGTTGTCTATACCTTGTGAAGTCAAAGGTTATAGGTGTACATCATCTTGGCTTTTGAGGTCAGAGGTCACAAATACAAGCTGATTGACCTAAAAAGGCCAGTAGTAATGGGAATAAGGTGGTTGCTGGCTTTTTGGAGGTCAAATGTTGTATAGTTGTCTAACCTGTGGAGGTCAGAAGACTTATTTGACTGGACAGGTTAGTGGTAGGCCTTAGTTCTACACACACCCTGTTTGACACAGAAATCAATGGATGGTCCAGGTTTATGTACCACATCCAGCCTTTTGGCTATTGTCTTTAGCTCTGCTGGCTATTATAAGCTCTGTTATATTAATATTGATAGCCCTTCAACACACCAGATAACTACATTTATGACAGATCTGACAGGCTGTCCGACAAGTTTATGTTGGCCTTAGATGGCCCATCATTGTTGGCCATGTGCATGCAGATGTGAACATCATTGTTCATCATTACTGGGCCTTCTATATGTCATTTACACCTCAATGAATGCAGGTGAGTTCACTGTTCTATAAGGTTCTACCTGTAACACCTTACACAGGTATAAGGGACACAGGTGTGAGATCTCTGTTCTATAAGGGTCTACCTGTAACACCTTATACAGGTATAAGGGACACAGGTGTGAGATCTCTGTTCTATAAGGGTCTACCTGTAACACCTTACACAGGTATAAGGGACACAGGTGTGAGATCTCTGTTCTATAAGGGTCTACCTGTAACACCTTATACAGGTATAAGGGACACAGGTGTGAGATCGCTGTGCATCCTTGTTCCCTTTCAGAGTCGGCCCCGGAGAGATGTAGAGAAACATACCATTGCTAGATGAAATTAGGCCATATATCTGTATTAGGTGCCCACACAGTTCAAGAGATACATTACATATGATATATTAGATCTTCTTTAGGGAGCCCTAAGAGATGAAAGGCCACAATCCAGGCTCTGGACCTCTAGTAGAGACCCCCAGCAGATTTATATCTCCTTTAGGGAGCCCCAATAGATGTCTGAGACAGGTGTTTCAGGCTCTAGACCTCTAGTAGAGACCCCAAATCAGATCTAGATCTCCTTTAGGGAGCCCCAATAGATGTCTGAGACAGGTGTTTCAGGCTCTAGACCTCTAGTAGAGACCCCAAATCAGATCTAGATCTCCTTTAGGGAGCCCCAATAGATGTCTGAGACAGGTGTTTCAGGCTCTAGACCTCTAGTAGAGACCCCAAATCAGATCTAGATCTCCTTTAGGGAGCCCCAATAGATGTCTGAGACAGGTACTGTTTCAGGCCCTAGACCACTAGTAGAGGCCCTAACAGATCTAGATCTCGCGACCTGGAGGACCTGGAGGACCTGGAGTCCAAGAGATGTCCAGACACACACTTCAGGCTTTAGACCTCTAGTAGAGGCCCAAACCAGACCTAGATCTCCTTTAGGGAGCCCCAATAGATGTCTGAGACAGGTGTTTTAGGCTCTAGACCACTAGTAGAGGCCCCAACAGATCTAGATCTCGGGGCGACCTGGAGGACCTGGAGTCCAAGAGATGTCCAGACGCACACTTCAGGCTTTAGACCTCTAGTAGAGGCCCAAACCAGACCTAGATCTCCTTTAGGGAGCCCCAAGAGATGTCCAGACACACCCTTCAGGCTTTAGACCTCTAGTAGAGGCCCAAACCAGACCTAGATCTCCCTTAGGGAGCCCACCAGAAGTGAAAAGACACCTCATAGTGTAGAACAGGTGTTTTACTGCCTGATGGTGATGGACAGTCGCCACACAAAACAATGTATTCCTTCTAGATTTATTCTCCTATAAAACCACTGGCTAGTTATCAGTTCATTAATCTGTACAATAACCAATAGAGATGCTGCCAGCCCTTTGTAGTGGTCAGTCTGGACTTTTACCAGCCTGTTGTAATGGTCAGTCTGGACTTTTACCACCTTTTGTATTGGTCAATCTTTCACTTGACCAAATGCCAAACTCTAATTATGTGATTCATTTCCACCTACCTGAAAGTCTATTGAATCTCCCATGTTCACCTGTTAGCCTACCTTTATGTTCTGTTATAATGTTCTGGATTTATTTTGTAGTTTAGATGAAGTAGTTTATATGTTTGACAAATGTAGTAAAGTACTGTGTGTTTGATACAATTTCCTTACCACTATTTTTTTTTTTTACTATTTGACTTTGTGAGTTACACTTTTCTGAACACTATTTTACTGCTATGTAAAGTTGACTATACATTTACGTTATATACTTTCCATTGAGAACATGTGAGGTTAGAAACTTTCTGTATAGCTCCTGTTTTTGACCTAAACACAACCTGGTGTGTCCTAACCCTAGATGTGCATGCCCAGACACTCTCAGGTGTTAAACTGACAACAGTGTTGAGAGACATGGCCATAGCTTCTGTAGATACCTACATCACACAGATGTTTGTAACAGACCAGACTTGTAGTGTAACATGATATAATGTCAAGACATTTAAGACAAGCATGGAATAGTTAGAATATATTATAGAATTCCCGTGTTATAACATCAGAGGGACACCAGTTGGGCTGGCCACTTACACTCAAGCTGATGTACTTGTGTATAGCCTTGGTCGGTAAATTTTCTGTAATAATATTTACTGCCAGGTTTTGTGAATATCTTATTTAACATGTAAATGTTAATTTTCAGCAAATTATTCTAGCTACTGCAGTCTAGATGATAATTCAAAGTTTACCGAGATATAAATGTCCTTATTTCCAGTTCACATTCTGAAACCATGTATGATTTGTGTTGGAGTTAAGGGTATATGCTACCTTACACATTATACCTGTGATTCTGTTAGCGTTAAGGCTCTATGCTACCTTACACATTATACCTGTGATTTTTTTACAGTTAAGGTTATATGCTACCTTACACATTATACCTGTGATTTGTGTCAAATTAAAGCAATATCAATGTGTTAGAGTTTCTCTGTAGTGTGGAACTCCTGGAAAAACAGTATATATCATATAATATATATGGTAAAAATTCCAACCAGGAATTACAAAAAAAAAAAAAAAAAAATGAGAATCGGGGAGACATTTTGGAATTAAAGCAATAAGGGTGGTCATTGTTGCCTACTTATCAGTTAGGAGTCCTTATAAGATTGGATCTTTACAGAGGATTTCTTATTGCACAAGTTAGCTGTCAGAAGTTTGGCGGTCAAAAGCTTGATATGTTATCCTGAAGGAATATGTTATCCACACTGAATTATGCCATTTACACACATTATATGTGTCTGCCTTCTTCGCAGGGAGAACTGGTCGAGTACTACTATTTCTGGAAGAAAACTCCTGGTGCCACATCAAATCGGCCCTACCGAAGACACAAACGTCCGGCTTTCAAACGCAACACTCGTTCCCAACGCCCGACATCAAGTGACTTCTGTAAGTATCTAACTCAAACAGATCCTCATTTGATGCTGCTGAGTTCTTCGGCACATGATTGAGGAGATCTGTTTTATGTATCTTATATGATCTATTACTGGATTATATAATATTGAAAAATAATTATGAAAATATTATCAAATTGCACTGTTTGTTGATGCCAATGAGAAATATCTGGTTTTCTTTCCATTCAAAAGATTCATCTGCTGAAAGGAAAAAAAGTATGTAATGGATGTAAATCCTGTTATGTTATCATTACACACCTCTACATTGACAGTTTGGTTCTCTAACTGCATGTAGTTTCACTTGCATTCTGTTCTTGCACCAAAAAATTATGCCCAACTCTCATGAGGAATGTGGCAAAGAAGACAGGTAGATTTTTTTCTCGACGGCCAAAACTTATACAGATGTTGAGTCTATGTTACATCTGGGTTTTGGAGTCTCTTCTACACCATGGATGCTAAATCATTTATTGTAGATCAGAATAATTGATAAATATTCTTTAGGCTATAAGTATGATTAATTAGGAGCATGTAAGTAAAGTATGGACATATAGATATGTACGGTAATGTTGAAATGTAACAGTCACACTGTCGGGCCGAGGGGCTCTCATCTGTCAGGACAGGGCGACACCAGGCAGACAGAAATATTCCACACCTATCAGTCAGAATTGACAAGTGTTGGAGCAACTGATCTAATGACACTGGACCATCTTAACATATCTGGTACAAGTTCCACAAGCATACCTCGCATCCTCTATCCCTTAGGATTAGCATGGCTACTGTTTACAGGCCATAGAGATTGATGAACATTCTTTTATTAATGTTGTCTATAGTCGTACACACAATGGCATTATCCAGAATGATAAACTTTCTGTCTTTTTATGCCTTGAGTCAATTTATACATTGACTTTAGTTTTGTTGATAATTTGATTCTTTTGTAAATATTTGGTATTATATTTATTGACCTTGGATGACTTTTACTATTTGTGTTGACCTTGGATAACTTTTACTATTTGTGTGTTGACCTTGGATTTCTTTACTATCTGTTGAACTTGGATGACCTTTACTATCTGTTGAACTTGGATGACCTTTACTATTTGTGTGAACCATGGATGACCTTCACTGTATATGTTGACCTTGGATGACCTTCACTGTATATGTTGACCTTGGATGACCTTTACTGTATGTTAACTTTGAATGACCTTTGCTCTTTGTTCTGTAGGTGACCAGAGTTGTTCAGCCAGTGAGTGTTCGGAGGATTCTGATGACAGTGGTGCTAGTCGAGAACTGAGTGGTTACTCTTGTCGTCACTGTAGTTCTACAGGTAAGATATATGTCATCTCGTTTACAGAACAAGGATACCTACCTATTATATATTAGTACATGGACGGTCCGACCCCCGGTGGCTGCCCTTTAATTGGTATATGGAATGATCCAACCTGATGGGGCACCCATATTTGAAGTGAATTGTTTAAACGTGATGGGGAACAAACATATTGGTACATGGACTGTTCCAACAGGACTGGGGACACCTATATTGGTACACGGACTGTTCCAACAAGACTGGGGACACCTATATTGGTACATGGACTGTTCCAACAAGACTGGGACACCTATATTGGTACATGGACTGTTCCAACAAGACTGGGACACCTATATTGGTACATGGACTGTTCCAACAAGACTGGGACACCTATATTGGTACATGGACTGTTCCAACAAGACTGGGACACCTATATTGGTACATGGACTGTTCCAACAAGACTGGGACACCTTTATTGGTACATGGACTGTTCCAACAAGACTGGGACACCTATATTGGTACATGGACTGTTCCAACAAGACTGGGACACCTTTATTGGTACATGGACTGTTCCAACAAGACTGGGACACCTATATTGGTACATGGATTGTTCCAACCTTATGGGAGACACCTGTATTAGTCCATGCACAGCACCACTCATGAAGGAAATGGCCATATTGGTATACTGACTGAATGGTTCAAGTATTTGTCAAGGGTCACACTCTTGACATACCTCTAGGTGAAGCTTATGTGCTATTCTCCATGCATCCCTTGGAAGCTGAAATGAATAAAAATATTCAAAAATATTTCCATCTGGGAACAGTTGCTGAAAGTATTGGAGAATCTTCCCCAATGCTAAGAGAACTGGAATAATCTTAGGTTATAGCCCATTAGCCATTAATTGCTTGACTTATGTTTATGATACAAATGGAAAGATGTATGAACAAACATATGTAGTCACTGTCAGATATTGGCATAGTACTGTAAATCTGGCTTATCATTCCTAGTATAAAAAGAGAACTTTGAGGTAATATTGGAATGTACCAGGGAGGGAGACCATACACTTATGTACTTTAGGTAGGAACGACTGTGTGGTGTTAGCAGTAGGGAACCGTGTGGTGTTAGCAGTGGGGAACCGTGAGGTTTTCAAGAAGGGGACTTTAAGGCACTAAAACACCCTGAGGTTTTCCTCAAAGGGACAATCCTGAGGCTTCAAAGGAGGAGATGGCCTAGTAGAATTATAGGATGGGGACCCTGAGACACTAAAGAAGGGGATGACCCTGTAGAACTATAGGTGGGGGACCATAGACACTAAAGAAGGGGATGGCCCTTTAGAACTATAGGTGGGGACCCTGAGACACTAAAGAAGGGGATGGCCCTTTAGAACTATAGGTGGGGGACCATAGACACTAAAGAAGGGGATGACCCTGTAGAACTATAGGTGGGGGACCATAGACACTAAAGAAGGGGATGGCCCTGTAGAACTATAGGTGGGGACCCTGAGACACTAAAGAAGGGGATGGTCCTGTAGAACTATAGGTGGGGACCATGAGACACTAAAGAAGGGGATGACCCTGTAGAACTATAGGTGGGGGACCATAGACACTAAAGAAGGGGATGGCCCTGTAGAACTATAGGTGGGGACCCTGAGACACTAAAGAAGGGGATGGCCCTGTAGAACTATAGGTGGGGGACCCTGAGACACTAAAGAAGGGGATGGCCCTGTAGAACTATAGGTGGGGACCCTGAGACACTAAAGAAGGGGATGGCCCTGTAGAACTATAGGTGGGGGACCCTGAGACACTAAAGAAGGGGATGGCCCTGTAGAACTATAGGTGGGGGACCCTGAGACACTAAAGAAGGGGATGGCCCTGTAGAACTATAGGTGGGGGACCCTGAGACACTAAAGAAGGGGATGGCCCTTTAGAACTATAGGTGTGGGACCCTGAGACACTAAAGAAGGGGATGGCCCTGTAGAACTATAGGTGGGGGACCCTGAGACACTAAAGAAGGGGATGGCCCTGTAGAACTATAGGTGGGGGACCCTGAGACACTAAAGAAGGGGATGGCCCTGTAGAACTATAGGTGGGGGACCCTGAGACACTAAAGAAGGGGATGGCCCTGTACAACTATAGGTGTGGGACCCTGAGACACTAAAGGGGATGGCCCTGTAGAACTATAGGTGTGGGACCCTGAGACACTAAAGGGGATGGCCCTGTAGAACTATAGGTGGGGACCCTGAGACACTAAAGGGGATGGCCCTGTAGAACTATAGGTGGGGGACCCTGATACACTAAAGAAGGGGATGGCCCTGTAGAACTATAGGTGGGGGACCCTGAGACACTAAAGGGGATGGTCCTGTAGAACTATAGGTGGGGACCCTGAGACACTAAAGGGGATGGCCCTGTACAACTATAGGTGGGGACCCTGAGACACTAAAGGGGATGGCCCTGTACAACTATAGGTGGGGACCCTGAGACACTAAAGGGGATGGTCCTGTACAACTATAGGTGGGGACCCTGAGACACTGAAGGGGATGGCCCTGTAGAACTATAGGTGGGGACCCTGAGACACTAAAGAAGGGGATGGCCCTGTAGAACTATAGGTGGGGACCCTGAGACACTGAAGGGGATGGCCCTGTACAACTATAGGTGGGGACCCTGAGACACTAAAGAAGGGGATGGTCCTGTAGAACTATAGGTGGGGACCCTGAGACACTAAAGGGGATGGCCCTGTAGAACTATAGGTGGGGACCCTGAGACACTAAAGGGGATGGCCCTGTAGAACTATAGGTGGGGGACCCTGAGACACTAAAGAAGGGGATGGCCCTGTAGAACTATAGGTGTGGGACCCTGAGACACTAAAGAAGGGGATGGCCCTGTAGAACTATAGGTGGGGACCCTGAGACACTAAAGAAGGGGATGGCCCTGTAGAACTATAGGTGGGGGACCCTGAGACACTAAAGAAGGGGATGGCCCTTTAGAACTATAGGTGGGGACCCTGAGACACTAAAGAAGGGGATGGCCCTTTAGAACTATAGGTGGGGGACCATAGACACTAAAGAAGGGGATGACCCTGTAGAACTATAGGTGGGGGACCATAGACACTAAAGAAGGGGATGGCCCTGTAGAACTATAGGTGGGGACCCTGAGACACTAAAGAAGGGGATGGCCCTGTAGAACTATAGGTGGGGGACCATAGACACTAAAGAAGGGGATGGCCCTGTAGAACTATAGGTGGGGACCCTGAGACACTAAAGAAGGGGATGGCCCTGTAGAACTATAGGTGGGGGACCCTGAGACACTAAAGAAGGGGATGGCCCTGTAGAACTATAGGTGGGGACCCTGAGACACTAAAGAAGGGGATGGCCCTGTAGAACTATAGGTGGGGGACCCTGAGACACTAAAGAAGGGGATGGCCCTGTAGAACTATAGGTGGGGGACCCTGAGACACTAAAGAAGGGGATGGCCCTGTAGAACTATAGGTGGGGGACCCTGAGACACTAAAGAAGGGGATGGCCCTTTAGAACTATAGGTGTGGGACCCTGAGACACTAAAGAAGGGGATGGCCCTGTAGAACTATAGGTGGGGGACCCTGAGACACTAAAGAAGGGGATGGCCCTGTAGAACTATAGGTGGGGGACCCTGAGACACTAAAGAAGGGGATGGCCCTGTAGAACTATAGGTGGGGGACCCTGAGACACTAAAGAAGGGGATGGCCCTGTACAACTATAGGTGTGGGACCCTGAGACACTAAAGGGGATGGCCCTGTAGAACTATAGGTGTGGGACCCTGAGACACTAAAGGGGATGGCCCTGTAGAACTATAGGTGGGGACCCTGAGACACTAAAGGGGATGGCCCTGTAGAACTATAGGTGGGGGACCCTGATACACTAAAGAAGGGGATGGCCCTGTAGAACTATAGGTGGGGGACCCTGAGACACTAAAGGGGATGGTCCTGTAGAACTATAGGTGGGGACCCTGAGACACTAAAGGGGATGGCCCTGTACAACTATAGGTGGGGACCCTGAGACACTAAAGGGGATGGCCCTGTACAACTATAGGTGGGGACCCTGAGACACTAAAGGGGATGGTCCTGTACAACTATAGGTGGGGACCCTGAGACACTGAAGGGGATGGCCCTGTAGAACTATAGGTGGGGACCCTGAGACACTAAAGAAGGGGATGGCCCTGTAGAACTATAGGTGGGGACCCTGAGACACTGAAGGGGATGGCCCTGTACAACTATAGGTGGGGACCCTGAGACACTAAAGAAGGGGATGGTCCTGTAGAACTATAGGTGGGGACCCTGAGACACTAAAGGGGATGGCCCTGTAGAACTATAGGTGGGGACCCTGAGACACTAAAGGGGATGGCCCTGTAGAACTATAGGTGGGGGACCCTGAGACACTAAAGAAGGGGATGGCCCTGTAGAACTATAGGTGTGGGACCCTGAGACACTAAAGAAGGGGATGGCCCTGTAGAACTATAGGTGGGGACCCTGAGACACTAAAGAAGGGGATGGCCCTGTAGAACTATAGGTGGGGGACCCTGAGACACTAAAGAAGGGGATGGCCCTGTAGAACTATAGGTGGGGACCCTGAGACACTAAAGAAGGGGATGGCCCTGTAGAACTATAGGTGTGGGAACCCTGAGACACTAAAGGGGATGGTCCTGTAGAACTATAGGTGGGGGACCCTGAGACACTAAAGAAGGGGATGGCCCTGTAGAACTATAGGTGGGGACCCTGAGACACTAAAGGGGATGGTCCTGTAGAACTATAGGTGGGGGACCCTGAGACACTAAAGAAGGGGATGGCCCTGTAGAACTATAGGTGTGGGAACCCTGAGACACTAAAGGGGATGGTCCTGTAGAACTATAGGTGGGGGACCCTGAGACACTAAAGAAGGGGATGGCCCTGTAGAACTATAGGTGGGGACCCTGAGACACTAAAGGGGATGGTCCTGTAGAACTATAGGTGGGGGACCCTGAGACACTAAAGAAGGGGATGGCCCTGTACAACTATAGGTGGGGACCCTGAGACACTAAAGAAGGGGATGGTCCTGTAGAACTATAGGTGGGGAACCCTGAGACACTAAAGAAGGGGATGGCCCTGTAGAACTATAGGTGGGGACCCTGAGACACTGAAGGGGATGGCCCTGTAGAACTATAGGTGGGGAACCCTGAGACACTAAAGAAGGGGATGGCCCTGTACAACTATAGGTGGGGACCCTGAGACACTAAAGAAAGGGATGGCTGTGTAGAACTATAGGTGGGGAACCCTGTGACACAAAAGAAGGGGGTGGCCCTGTAGAACTATAGGTGGGGACCCTGAGACACTAAAGAAGGGGATGGCCCTGTAGAACTATAGGTGGGGACCCTGAGACACTAAAGGGGATGGCCCTGTACAACTATAGGTGGGGGACCCTGAGACACTAAAGAAGGGGATGGCCCTGTAGAACTATAGGTGGGGACCCTGAGACACTGAAGGGGATGGCCCTGTACAACTATAGGTGGGGGACCCTGAGACACTAAGGAAGGTGGATGGTCCTGTACAACTATAGGTGGGGGACCCTGAGACACTAAGGAAGGTGGATGGTCCTGTACAACTATAGGTGGGGGACCCTGAGACACTAAAGAAGGGGATGACCCTGTATAACTATAGGTGTGGGACCCTGAGACACTAAAGGGGATGGTCCTGCACAACTATATGTGTGGGACCTTGAGATACCAAAGAAGAGAATATCCCTGTAGAAGGAGGTTTTGGGACCCTAGGCCACTAAAGAAGGAGACAACCTTGTGGTACTGGAAGGGATGGCCCCTTCTTTGCTAAAAGAGGGCTGACATTGGATAGCGAGAGGGCTGCGATATATAAATATTGTAATTGCACCAAAGTGTTCATTAAATCCTCATTCACTGCACATTCTTGATAAAGAAAATACTGTTGTACCCTATAGCTTTACAGCTCGACTGTCAGAATGTTTTAGCTAGATGTTAAAAGAGTAGGCAACGGATGACTGGGAGTAAATAGGGAACAAAGCCTGCTCATACCACAATGATGAGCTACTGGTGAGGCTAGGCAGATAGTTAGTCTTACCTATTTCTGGTCATGTTCCCGCTCAACCATGGCTGATACTGCTTTGGGGTCGGCCATGCGTAAAAGCTGATTATAACGGGGAAGGCGCTGACAGCCAGAGTCATGTGTACAAATCAATCGTGCTGACAATGCTGCTTGCACAGCCGTGTATTGGACAGATCACGTGAAAACGGATGGTTAACAAATTTGGTTGGTTCCCTATTAATTTGATGATAGCATCACTATAACACAGATATACGACTGCTTTGAGCTGTGAAAGGGAGGAATTTGCTGGTGAAAAAGAGGTGGAAAAAATATAAAGCTATCGTAAAGGACTTAGCTTTGTAGTTTAATGTGGATTTGATGATAGTGGTGTGTGGGCCCATACCTGATAAGATGTTTTGTGTTGTACACCCCTCGCAGCGCTCCACACTCTACCCTATGTGAAGCTCACAGCCACAGTGATCAGGCTGCCTGTGGAAATTCATATGAAGAAAGGAGCATTTTACAGTGATATATATATATATATATCATGTGACTTACAAAAGCTGAATACATTCTAGGAAGCTTCTGCAAGGCATATTAGATCGGTCTGGAATGACAACTTAGAAATAGCTTCCCTAGCTGTCCCTGCTCTCAAACGCTGTACTAGCCTCATTAATGTGTTAGGGGGGAGTCAAAATGGCTGCCAGGAGGCGGGGATTTACAGAAATTAAGAGATATGCATCTCCCCTGTCAGTCTGTAATAAAAGTTACAGGCTGTAGAGAACTATCAGAAGTAATGCTAATGTCAATTAAACTCTGTCAGGCTTCCCTGTCTACAGTAGGCAGGGTGTGCTACATCTGAACAAGCTACAATTCTCGCTCACCACAGGTATTTATCATGAGTTAGTATAGGATAAAATGTAAGACATAGAAGAGAAATGGTTTTTAACTTTGAATATGGTAATATACAAGGATTACTCCTTGTGATAATGTAATGGTTTCCAAGACGCAAGTTCTCATGAGGTGATTGCCAGCTTTCAAAAAATTGCCATTGAGGAGAATGCATGTGCTTTGGAACAATACACTTATATATAGACTTCCCTCGATAAATTAATACCCCAGAACTATGTATTTTAAACTCTTCTTCCTGGTGAACTAATTGGAGTTTCTGAATTATAATGAAGAAATTTTCTCTTGGGATCCAAATCAGGGGTCTCCTTCCCAAATTGGTGTGGCAAGTATGTCCTTGCAATACTGTAATAGTTGACAAGAATAAGTCCATTTGATGATGTAATAGTTAACAAGAATAAGTCCATGTGATGATGTAATAGTTAACAAGAATAAGTCCTTGTGATGATGTAATAGTTAACAAGAATAAGTCCTTGTGATGATGTAATAGTTAACAAGAATAAGTCCATGTGATGATGTAATAGTTGACAAGAATAAGTCCATGTGATAATGTAATAGTTAACAAGAATAAGTCCTTGTGATGATGTAATAGTTAACAAGAATAAGTCCATGTGATGATGTAATAGTTGACAATAATAAGTCCTTGTGATGATGTAATAGTCAACAAGAATAAGTCCTTGTGATGATGTAATAGTCAACAAGAATAAGTCCTTGTGATGATGTAATAATTGACATGAATAAGTCCTTGTGATGATGTAATAGTTAACAAGAATAAGTCCTTGTGATAATGTAATAGTTAACAAGAATAAGTCCTTGTGATGATGTAGTAGTTAATAAGAATAAGTCTTCATAATAAATGTAATAACTAGTTAAGAATAAGTATCCGAGTATATTGTAGTTAACAAGAATATGATATGATAATGAACTTGTTTTTAAACTTTATTTTCTCACCTTTGCTTACAGTGATTCTTGCAATCTCTTTTGATACATTGATGATAAAATAGATACTTTTATGAAGAGATTTGGGCAAGTGTGGTCTCATTTCCCAAAGGGCTGGTATATCTAATGACAATAGAAGGGCTGGTATATCTAATGACAATATAAAATTCTGTTGTTATTGGTGTGACAACTTGAGTCTGGGAATTCAACCAGTCTGTAGTACCTGCATGGATGTATGTTCTACCATGAGAATTATTGGACTTTTAATCTGTCCCAGGAAGGCAAAACCTAAATTTACCTGATGTGGTTATGGGAAGTTTAAGAACAGTCCCTGCAACATATGCAGCAGACACATTAATTTTGGAGTGTGCAGTAGTATATGGCTATTGATCTGTGGGGAACAGTTTCTGGGGCAAGAGACCTGGTAACAAAAGTTAACGCTCACTTAGCTGGCCTCTTAGTCATACACAACCTGTGAAATTACACAAGTTTGTTAGAAAAGTTCCCTGATGAATTGGTGGAGGAATTGGTAGTAGCAGTGAAAGGTGCTAAAGTGCTCACTGTACACCAGATAGAAATGTAAAAATGTGAACCAGCTAGACCTCGTTTATGGAAGAGCTAGGTCAGTACAATTAGGACTGGTTGGATCAGTACATACAGTGGTTAAGGTGTCCCGACACTTTATCACTAGCCCTCCACCTCTGGGTTGCGAGTTCGAAACCTACGTTGGGCAGTTGCCAGGTACTGACTGTAGGCCGGTGGTTTTTCTCCGGGTACTCCGGCTTTCCTCCACCTCTAAACCTGGCACGTCCTTAAATGACCCTGGCTGTTAATAGGACGTAAAGCAAAAAACAAACCAAACATACAGTACAAATAAAGATTATACTGGGCCCCTTAGATCAGTTCAAATATAAATCATACAGGACCCCTTATACCAATCCAAATAAAGATTATACTGGGCCCCATAGATCAGTTCAAAATATAAATCATACAGGACCCCTTATACCAATCCAAATAAAGATTATACTGGGCCCCTTAGATCAGTTCAAATATAAATCATACAGGACCCCTTATACCAATCCAAATAAAGATTATACGGGGCCCCTTAGATCAGTTCAAATATAAATCATACAGGACCCCTTATATCAATCCAAATAAAGATTATACTGGGCCCCTTAGATCAGTTCAAATATAAATAATACAGGACCCCTTATACCAATCCAAATAAAGATTATACTGGGCCCCTTAGATCAGTTCAAATATAAATCATACAGGACCCCTTATACCAATCCAAATAAAGATTATACTAGGCCCCCCGTAGATAGTCAAATATAAATCATACAGGACCCCTTATACCAATCCAAATAAGATTATACTGGGCCCTTAGATCAGTTCAAATATAAATCATACAGAACCCGTTTTCCAATCCAAATAAAGATTATATATTATATCAATACTAATGTATATCATGCAAGACTACTTACTTTGATACCGGTCAAAATTATATAGGGCCTCTAAGTTAGTTAGTTCTGTTTGTTTGTTTGTTTGTTTGTTTGTCAACACAACATGACTTCACACATTATAGCTATTAAAATCATTCACGATTCCTGAGATCATCAGAGGGGTATATCTCCAATTCATTTAGGACCTCTTAGATCAATAGAAATTGAAATCATGCAGGGCCCTATAGATAGTTCAAATCTAGATAAACCAGAACCCTTAAGTTTGTACAAATTAAATTATACATTGGACCTGTATGTTAGTACAGTATTAAGTAGATATACATTACTAATGGGATTATGTTAGTACAGATATATAATTCTTATTGCAGTGTCCAAAGACTGGCACCATGCTGGTAAAGACAAGAGTCTCCGCTGTACAGAATGTCGCCTCCACTTCAAACGCTATGGGGAAGAGCGGCCCTTAGAGAGTCCACGCGACTCTTCAACACGAGACCCCTCATCCCGCGACCCATCTCCCTTCCTCTTCCAGCCAGTCAAGGAAGAGGACTCTGTCAACGGTCGACACAATATGCGAACACGACAGACTCGGGAATCGGTGAGTAATAGTCATTCACTATTTATTGTGTTGAAATAAATTGATAAGTTAAATAAGAGAAATAACAATTACACCATCATATTCTCCTTTGCTTCATTTATGTTAATAAGGCAAAATTCAAATTTGAATTGAGAACGATTTAAATGAATTTTAAATTGTTTTTTGTTGCAGACAAAAGGCAAAAGAAAGGAAAGAAATAATAGTACTAGTAGTCCGGATATTGTGGACAGTCCACTGAATACACTAGCTCCACTGGCACGCGGTCGTAAGTCTCCAAGTACTGGTAGTACCTGCAGCAATAGTAGCACAGACACACAGAGGAAGGTCAAGGTCAGTATATCTTGGTCATAGGAATTGGTTTATATCAAAGTTATGTGTTATAGAGATTGGGTTTACAGGTCAAGGTCAGTATATCTAGGTCATGGGAATTGGTTATATCAAGGTTATGTGTTATAGAGATTGGGTTTACAGGTAAAGGTCAAGGTTGGTAAAACTAGGTCATAGGAATTGGTTATATCAAGATTATGTGTTATAGAGATTGGGTTTACAGGTCAAGGTTAGTATATCTAGGTCATAAAATCAGTTTTATGTAGGCCATGTGTTATAGAAATGGAGATTAAACAGGTGATAACAGGAAAGTGACACCATAATTGCTATAACATTTTCATTACAGAAGACAGCTGAGGCCCAGAACAAGGGCAAGAAGCGACAGGCTAACTCCGATTCCGAGGACAAACACAACAAGAAGAAGAAAGCTGAGGTATTATATATTGATGTTAGTACTGAGTCAAAGTTTATTAGACATTTACCCGTCAGTTCAATCCAAAACACCATAACAATGTCAAAGGCATGTCTAGAAGTGCTGTCTGATATAGAGACAGGCTTTGATCATATAAATTGTTTATTCACAGGACCGGTCTGATTCTGAGTCAGTATCTGACAGCAGCAGTCTATCTGGGAATGATGAAGAGAATGGTAACGAGGGAGATATAGAGAACAATCAGGTATGGATCAAAGGTCAAGGTCAGAAGTCCTATCCAAGGTCGAGTCATAGGGATAAAATCAAATTTAAACTAGCTGGCAGCTTCTTGATGATTAATTTCATGTCTGAAAATTCATATATCTGCTGATTTAGTATTTTGTAAATGTTTAAATGTATAATGTATATAATATTGATAATATTGTGATGTATTTACATTTTGTATATAGGATGTAACATATCAGTTGTATGATATATCTGATATTTTAGTATGTTTACTGTTATAGTGTAATGTGATATAGAATTATACTATGTGTCTTTTGTTTACTACCAATCTATTGTCTACTATAAATCTATTGTTTACTACCAATCTATTGTCTACTATAAATCTATTGTTTACTACCAATCTATTGTCTACTATAAATCTATTGTCTACTATGTATTAATTATCTGATGTATTTTGGTAAGAATGTCTACTATGTTAAGTGAAACCTGACTTTACTGACCACCAACTTTAACAACATAGTGTATCATCTGACCGTATCCATACAGAACTGTGACTGTATCATCCGACCGTATCCATACAGAACTGTGACTGTATCATCCGACTGTATCCATACAGAACTGTGACTGTATCATCCGACCGTATCCATACAGAACTGTGACTGTATCATCCGACCGTATCCATACAGAACTGTGACTGTATCATCCGACCGTATCCATACAGAACTGTGACTGTATCATCCGACCGTATCCATACAGAACTGTGACTATCATCCGACCGTATCCATACAGAACTGTGACTATATCATCCGACCGTATCCATTCAGAACTGTGACTATCATCCGACCGTATCCATACAGAACTGTGACTATATCATCCGACCATATCCATTCAGAACTGTGACTATATCATCCGACCGTATCCATACAGAACTGTGACTATATCATCCGACCGTATCCATTCAGAACTGTGACTATCATCCGACCGTATCCATTCAGAACTGTGACTATCATCCGACCATATCCATACAGAACTGTGACTGTATCATCCGACCATATCCATACAGAACTGTGACTATCATCCGACCGTATCCATACAGAACTGTGACTATCATCCGACTGTATCCATACAGAACTGTGACTATATCATCTGACCGTATCCATACAGAACTGTGACTGTATCATCCGACCGTATCCATACAGAACTGTGACTGTATCATCCGACCGTATCCATACAGAACTGTGACTGTATCATCCGACCATATCCATACAGAACTGTGACTATATCATCCGACTGTATCCATACAGAACTGTGACTGTATCATCCGACCGTATCCATACAGAACTGTGACTATATCATCCGACCGTATCCATCAGAACTGTGACTATATCATCCGGCCGTATCCATACAGAACTGTGACTATCATCCGACCGTATCCATACAGAACTGTGACTATCATCCGACCGTATCCATACAGAACTGTGACTGTATCATCCGACCGTATCCATACAGAACTGTGACTATATCATCCAACCGTATCCATACAGAACTGTGACTGTATCATCCGACCGTATCCATACAGAACTGTGACTGTATCATCCGACCGTATCCATACAGAACTGTGACTGTATCATCTGACCGTATCCATACAGAACTGTGACTGTATCATCCGACCGTATCCATCAGAACTGTGACTGTATCATCCAACTGTGATGTACATATGTTCCACTCTCATATCCGACACATTGATGCGGTCCCCCCAGTGTGTCAGTAAAGTCAGGTTTTTCTGTTTCTATAATCTGTTGTGTGTTTGGTAAGACTGTCTACTAGTGTAATGTGGTATATAACATCTACTGTACATCTGTTGTGTATTATAGTAAGACTGTCTACTATGTGTCTGATGTCTGTATATGCTCTCTACTATGTTATCTGCACCTAACACAACTCACTTTTTAAGAGATATTTTCTGCACTTTACTATACAGCCGTGTGTTGGGAATGTGGCTAAAAGAGATCTACAGAGATTGGTAACCAGGGTTTATAGGGCTGATGGTAGTCTAGAGAGATTGGTAACCGGGGTTACTAGGCTAATTGAGTTCTACAGCGATCAGTAACCAGGGTTTATAGGGCTAATGTTGGTCTACAGAGATTGGTAACCAGGGTTTATAGGGCTAATGATTGGTAACCAGGGTTTATAGGGCTATTGGTGGTCTATAGAGATTGGTAACCAGGGTTAATAGGCTAATGGTGGTCTACAAAGATTGGTAACCAGGGGGTGGTCTACAGAGATTGGTAGCCAGGGTTAATAGGGCTAATGGTGGTCTACAGAGATTGGTAACCAGGGTTTATAGGGCTAATGATGGGCTACAGAGATTGGTAACCAGGGTTAATAGGGCTAATGATGGTCTACAGAGATTGGTAACCAGAGTTTATAGGGCTAATGATGGTCTGCAGAGATTGGTAACCAGGGGGTGGTCTACAGAGATTGGTACCCAGGGTTTATAGGGCTAATGATGGTCTACAGAGATTGGAAACCAGGGTTAATAGGGCTAATGGTGGTCTACAGAGATTGGTAACCAGAGTTTATAGGGCTAATGGTGGTCTACAGAGATTGGTAACCAGGGTTACCATTGTTTCTTGAGCCAGGTGATTGTTGATAGGGGATGTGGATAATGTATTGATAGAATAACTGTGAGGTAGGTCATGGATGTACTTAGGTTATTGTATGTAAAATTAAGATACTAGATTATTGGGTTGTTGCAAATTAATGGAACTATACAAATGAAGGTTACTGGGTTATTCAACTTCTGGGTACAGTTAGTACTAGGATACTGGGTGTTTATAAGTTCTGGTTACTGGGTTATAGTACAATCAGGTTATTGGTTTTCTGGGTTTTAGTATGATCAAGTTACTGGGTTATTGTAAAATTGGGGTACTAGAAGAATTGTACTAGGCTACTGAGTTAACGTAATATCAGGGTAGTTGGTTATTGGTTATTACAACATAAGGGTGCTACATTACTGGGTTAATGTAAGATATAGGGTTATTATAGGATCAGGGTACTGGGTATGACTTAGGTTGATATTAAACCTATGGTGATAAGGTTGTGCTAGGTGTGGGTTATTACACGGTAGACAAGTGGCTGACCCTGTCTGTCTGTCTGTTCCAGGATGACCTTAGCTCGTCCTCACCTCCCAGCACTCCGCGCTCTGTAGACACCGACTTCAAGTCCAGTAAACCTCCGGTGTCCTCACAAAGTTCTACAACCAGCACCTCTGTTCAGTCTCCGGTGACAACTGTTGTCACTCCTACTTCCACCGCCACCGTGGCCAACCTTCACGATAAGGTGCCACTTGTGCGGCCGGAGCCAGCACATATCCACCATCCTCATACGTCACCCCCTCCTGTGTCACAACTTCTCCCCCCTCCTACTCATCACCTCCCCCACCATTCACACCCTCTCTCCCCTGTGTCGTCCTGTCCCCCACTCGTACCATTGTCATCTTCGATTTCTCTACCGTCATCACAGAAATTACCATCGGAGAAGCTGTTGCCCACAACAACGCCATCCATGCCGCTGTCACTCCAATGCAGCACTCCTCAGGATCTTGCTTTCCACCGAGAAACGTCACCTTTCACATCGCCATCATTATCATCGCTGCACACGAGGGCACCGCTATCATTACCTCAGGTCAGCACTTCCAGTACCTCGTCAACACCTGTCCGCCTCGATGACCTCCACACAAATACAGTTCCCATTAAGAAGGAGCCTTTGTCTCCACCGCCATCTCCTAAACACAGCTTCGGGGCTACCAAGCTGCTAATGGACAATCCAGCCTCTCGGCCTAGTGCAGTTGAGGAGAAATCTAGCATGAATAGTGTAATAGTCAAGTCAGAACCTTTGTCTAGTTTCTCAAACCGGCCAGAGTCATTTCAACCATTTGATTTCTCTAAACCTGGATTGGAGTCTAGTGCTAGTAGTACAGTGGTATCAAACAGTCGAGTGTTAGACTCTGTGAGTAGTAGATCGGACAATAAAACCCCTCCCCTCCATGTATCTCACCCACATGGACCTCCCCCACACATAACTCCCTCACATGGACATTCTCACGGAGTATCTCCCCATGGGCCTTCTTCCCATGGAATCAATCCCCACGGACCTTCCCTACATGGACCTCCACACCCACATGGACCTTCCCCACATGGACCTTCCCCCCATGGCCCTCCCCAACATGGGCTTCCCTCACACGGACCTTCATCACATGGATCATCATCACATGGGCCTTCCCTTCATGGACCTCTATCACATGGACCTTCTCCTCTTAGGCCCATCCCCCATGGGGCTACACCTCATGGGCCCCATCCACACATTCATGAACCGCCCACCACCCCAAAAGAACTGATTTCTCCCTCTTCTACTGTGGATGCAAGCTCGATAGAGAAATTGACCCCAGGGGTGGGGGTCAAGTCTGAGCCGGCCACTCCTGTGTGTGAGACCAGTGTTGTGATGGAGGAAGAGGAAGAATCGGACCACGAAGGAGGAACGACCACGCCAGGGCCAGACCCGACGCGATGTAGCTTAGAAATGTATAAGTCTGAAAATGCATTGTAAGTACAATTATACCTAAAAGTCATTTGTTTATATTGTCAGTCTTTTAAATCAGAATCTGGTCATTTCTATACAAAATCAAATGCTTCGATACATGTGTCATGAAACCAGTTATGATAACTATGATCTTGTTTTGAATATAAATTTAGCTCCTCTGGCCATTTTTGTAAAGGAGTTGATTTTCGACGAATATGTAAGCAAATATAAGACACAACATAATTATAATTGGTTAAATCATATGTTGGCTGTAAACCATTGGCCAGTAACTGAAAGAAGACACCATTTGCTGTTCTTGTCGAAAACAATATCACTTCTCTTAAAACTTAAAAAAGGAAATCTTTCCGAATGTTTGATAATACGCTACCCAGTTTGACATGTTACGATTCATTTCACCCCATAGACTAATGAAAGTGCTGAACAGAGGAGAAAACAACTGCTGCTCTCGTTGTGATATTGTCTTCAGACCGCATCCCGATTCCAAACTGGCTCGTAAGAGGGCAGCACCGACTCACACCCCGGTTAAGACAGAAGAGAAGGTTGTTAGCGCTGTAAGTTAGTAGTGACCCTGATCTTCGGTACTAAAATACCCAGGTCTTGGCATTATCTAGCTCTCGGCTTTAATCTATATTTTTCTACAAAGAACAAAATTACTGTGTGATGGGAAACTTTTGCCCCAGGAAACTTTCACCTTCTGACAATAAAAAGCCAATATTTTTGATCCAGTCAAAATTTCCCACCATCTTTTGCAAAATGTTTGTTTTTGCAAAAATTTCCCACCATCTTTTGCAAAATGTTTGTTTTTGACTCACTGTTAAATTTGCCCTTTTCCTATATGATGAAAGTGGTAAAGTTTAATGCTATTAACAGCTTCCCATTATACAGTATGCAAACTACAGTAACTTTGATATTTTGCTTTTAAATCAGTAAAATAAATTTGTTGTTGATTAAGTAATTAAAAATAAAAAGTAGCCTTACCCATCTACAGCTACATGTTGTACATGTTTTTACCATCAGTATTCACTGACTAAGGAAATCGGACATAAAACAGTTAATAGACAGACTTAACCGAAACATGAAATTTCTTAATTTAATTATGATTTATTTCATTGATAACAATAAGTGGAAACCTTTGTTTTATTTTGGAATTATGCTTTTTTTCTTTTGTCTTTTTGGTCTCTTGTATGAAATCTTATGCTATTTATGTCATTATTGTGCAGAAAAAACCAGAAACACCTCCTCCAAACTCGACAGCAGATGCTCAGATCACCAGCAGTATAACACCAAACAACCCATATGAACGCCATACACCTCGCTCATCCTACCCCGACACTCCTGCCCTACGCCAGCTCAGCGAATATGCAAAACCTCATGTTATGGGTTCCGGTAAGTTGTGTTCGCATATAATTAGGTAAAGGGAGACGATTCTGTGTTTGACAAAAATATTCTGTGAACATCTAGTAAAGTACAAGTTTACTTGTCAACAGAGAAGAAACGGTAAGTTGTGTTCGCATATAATTAGGTAAAGGGAGACGATTCTGTGTTTGACAAAAATATTCTGTGAACATCTAGTAAAGTACAAGTTTACTTGTCAACAGAGAAGAAAATCAAATTTGACATCAATTACATTGCCGGGCTTCCTTCTGGAATGAGTCCGTATGAGTTGTGATAGTAATCCAAATGAACCCCCAAATGTTGGTGTATAAGTATTTAGAAATAAGAGTATTTTTGGAAGTTTAAAGTATTGATAAAGTTAGAGATAGTTTTGTATACTGAACACCAGTGATTAATACCTCAGTAGAAATTGGAAGGATTGTACAAACGACACAGAAGGTATTGGCTCCATTCAAACAAATCGGAAACAGATACAGCAGAGCCAAGCTGAATTGAACTGTGTAACACAGTGGTTTCATCCTTCTAGGACTCGTCAATGATGTTAGGTATATCATACAACTGTTCGTCCTTCTAGGACTCGTCAGTGATGTTAGGGACATCATACAGCTGCTTCGTCCTAGGACTCGTCAGTAATGTTAGGGACATCATACAGCTGTTTCGTCCTTCTAGGACTCGTCAGTAATGTTAGGTATATCATACAACTGTTCGTCCTTCTAGGACTCGTCAGTGATGTTAGGGACATCATACAGCTGCTTCGTCCTAGGACTCGTCAGTAATGTTAGGGACATCATACAGCTGTTTCGTCCTTCTAGGACTCGTCAGTAATGTTAGGGACATCATACAGCTGTTTCGTCCTTCTAGGACTCGTCAGTGATGTTCCTCATACAGCTGTTTCGTCCTTCTAGGACTCATCAGTAATGTTAGGGACATCATACAGCTGTTTCGTCCTTCTAGGACTCGTCAGTGATGTTAGGGACATTATACAGCTGTTTTGTCCTTCTAGGACTCGTCAGTAATGTTAGGGACATCATACAACTGTTCCGTCCTTCTAGGACTGGTCAGTGATGTTAGGGACATCATACAGCTGTTTCGTCCTTCTAGGACTCATCAGTAATGTTAGGGACATCATACAACTGTTCCGTCCTTCTAGGACTGGTCAGTGATGTTAGGGACATTATACAGCTGTTTCGCCCTTCTAGGACTCGTCAGTGATGTTAGGGACATCATACGACTGTTTTATCCTTCTAGGACTCGTCAGTAATGTTAGGGACATCATACAACTGTTCCGTCCTTCTAGGACTGGTCAGTGATGTTAGGGACATCATACAGCTGTTTCGTCCTTACAGTACTCGCCAATGATAATAGGGACATCATACAGCTGTTTTGTCCTTCTAGGACTCGTCAGTGATGCTTCGGGCCTAACATGATCATAGAATGCAACCAACAAACTCGAGATATAGGTTAAAAGAAATGTCACAATCTGGATGAGATGTAATAGACGAGTAATTTCAATAAATTTCATATATTGTACCATATGTGTAATTTTCAGGTGCTTAGATTTAGAACATTCACATTCTCCATTGATATTTCAAGAAATTTACAGTAAGTTATAACTTGATTTCTTTGTTGTGGACAGTTTGGTAAAATTTTTCTGTTAATAATTTGTGTTTTGACAGGCCCAGATCCTGCACGATCTCTTTCCTACGCAGGCATGCCACATAGTATGGACCACCTGTTAGACTACCGAATGGCAGCTATGTATCCACCAGGCTCCCGCGAAAGGTACCAGCCGATAGAGAATCTGAAATAGGAAAATTTCCATCTAAATCAAAATAATTGAATTAAAGTCATGAATTGTTTTGTAACAAATCCGAGAAATAAAACTTCATTTGTACATGAATAGCATAAAACGAAAATAATACCAGTTTAAAAAAAATATGTATATGCAATAAATAATCACTGTTAAAAATTTTATATTGATGTTTATATTTCAGGTTAGAATTGGAACTCGAGCGGGACAAAAGAGAACGAGATGCCAGGGAGAGAGAACTGCGGGAAAGAGAGATACGAGAAATGGAAATGAGAGAAAAATTAAAAGCAGATTTAGAGCTTAGTAAACCAGGTAATTTTCTATACGTTTTAATGCTATCTCCTGATTTAGTCTATTGTCCTGGCTTCAGATTCCTTGGGGATTGAAAGTTATTTTTTTGAAGCTAAACCATCGGGACTTGAAATTTTTTCATCAAAAACTACACGATTCTTTGTGTAAGATAACAGGATTAGACAACCGGGAATATGAAGTGTGAATGGGAAATATCTTAACTCTGTTGATCGAAGTTTTTAAAATAACTTTCATTTCAAAATAAATAAATTCTGAAATTAGATTTATAGATAAAAAATGTTTATCAAAACTTACTCAGAAGAAATAATTTCAGTATATTTAAAGTGTCAATAAAAATCTGTCTGTTTAGGATTGGACAGAATACTACCACATGGGCCAGGGATAGACTCCAATTGGCTGGAACTACAGCGACGGTTCTGTCAGCCTGGCAGTCACGTGTTACCGTCGGCAGCTAATGTAGGAGGTCCGGGAGGGGGGCACCATATCCCTGGAGTCTACCCACCCACAAGTCTGGCCAGCGACCTTTTACAGCGAGAACGGGAAAGGATGGAGCGACTAGGTAGGCTGATTAGATTTTTTTAATCTTTTGTTTGATACACTGTTAGTTTGGTGCAGTTGTTTATTTTCATATAATGTGTCAGAGAGAGGAAAAATTATAATCGGGGAATGCTTATTCATTACTGACTATTTCAAAAGTTCAATCTTCAATAGAAAAAAAAAGTTCACAAATTAAGAATCCGGGGATATAAGGTACATCCGACATTACTGTAAATATGGTTATTTCCACAGGGGTTTAATTTTGCGATTTTCATAGACAAACTCTATGTGTGTGAGTTATTTTAAATTGCGTAAATTTTCATGTTTATAGTAAGGTATTTCACACCACTATTTCTCCCATAATCGAATGAAAAATAATTGAATTGATTCTGTGTACTGTATGATTTTTTTACCTGAAAAAAAAAGAAATTGAAATATAATGAAACCACCCTGTGATGATTTCTTCAATTGAAAGGGAAAAAAGAACTGCCAGTAAGATAGAAACAAAATGTGTATGTAGATATATGTTTTTATTCATGTCACTGTTTTGTCTTGTGTTTAAAATGAAGTTCTTTTTTACCTATGCATTTCTGGAAACAATAACATTACCAAGCCCTGTCAACAGAGCAAGGGAGACAATTCTTATATTTCAAAGAAAAATTTTACTCCTGAAAGCTCTGACACATTTATTTATTATACCATCAAACTTTTGTATTGATTAACATATTTATATAAATATTTGGATAAAAAACAAATTTGTGATAAAATCTAGAAATTGAGTTCAGAAATCTGCTTCCTTTCAGAAATTTGTCTTTTAAAATCTTTGGAGTTTTTGAAATAAATCTCATAGATATAGCTGTTAGCCTTCCTGTGTAATGTTTTCCTGGCTGTGTGAGCTGTAGAAGGTAAGTTGAAGGCACAAATCGAGAAGACAGCCATTGTTTTCAGTAGCCGGGTAATACTGTGGTTGACTCCACAAGTGACTTTTCTTTACCTGTTTACGTGTAGGCCTCTCCCAGTGTCATCTTATGCACCCTGGTGCTGACATGGCTGCATACTCCAACACAGTGGAGCGACTGTCGGCCGAGCGGCTACATGCAGAGCGTATGGCCCTCGCAACCGACCCGATGGTTCGACTGCAGATGGGAAACCTGGGCGTGTCACCGTCTGGCCACACCCACACACACGCACATTCGCACACGCATCTCCACCTTCATCAGCAGGATGCAGCAGCAGCGGCAGCAGCAGCAGCAGCAGCATCAGGGGCTCCATACCACCCCTCGCTGCATGGTCTGCCTCACCATTTCCTCCCTCCCCTGCCCCCAGGTAAGCCGTCGTCGTCTCTCATAATTAATCACACCTCTAATTGTCGTTACAGATATTCTACATTCTGATCAATTGACCGGAAGAATGATATACCAATTTTACACTCAGCGCCTTACAAATGAGCAAATCTACATGCAAAGGGTTTCTAACGAGTGCATCCTCCGCTCAAAGCATGATAGGGGTATGCTTGATCCGACCTCACATTTGGCCTATCAGTTTTCTAGTAAGTGCGTTCTAAAGAAAGACCGCCATGTCCAATTATTGTCCGTGGTTTCCTCTGCTTTCCTGTTTGCCTTAGTTCCCAATTAGTTTTTTTCCTGCTTCCTCCTATCTCCTTTTTTGTTCCTTTTTATTTTATTTCAAACTTAGATGCTTTTTATTCCTATCCTTTTGTTGTTTTGAAGTATTTTTATTTTTTTGTATATTTTTTTTATAACTGAATTATGTAGAAGAATGTTTGTTATGAAGCTGTACCTGTGTAAACTTGTGTACATGATATCAAAAAACATTTCTCAGAAACTTTGATGTAAAGCATGATTGTATGCTTTAACATGTATGTATACTTTCTCAATAAAATGAATGCACTTATCTAAAAAGTTTAAAATAATTTTACTTGGAAATATCTTCTGCTTGTGTTCTTGTCTTTTTTCCATTTCTTGTGTGTGCTGAACTTCATCAAATCAAATTTGACAAGAATGTTGGAGACTTTGAAAACCAAAATTAAAAAGATAAACTTTTTGAGTGACAGCATACTCTTATCATGCAATTACTATACTACTTCTTATGGATGATTCTCGATATGGCATGCCCACTACTGTATACATGTGTGTGACCTCTGGCAGTGATACTTTCATGAAATGTGATGGAATTACTCTTTAACTACATACCTGTCAAGTTGTTTACAGTTGGGACCAGAGATACCATTTGGAAACATGTTAGTAAATAAAGTAAAGCAATGTCCAGCTAAAATATTTTTCTAACACTTTTGTTTTTTAAATCCATCATTTCTACTTTTCCTATCTTTAAAACAGTTGCTGATAAGAAAATATTTAAGCAATAAAATATTAAACCAAAATTTTTGAAAGACTTTCCATACTAGATCGAGATCTCCGTTTTTACTGTTTGGACCTTTTGACAGGTATACTACTATCTATATGATCTATTCTTATCATTAAATTGATAACCTGGCCATTTAACTTTTCAAATGTATAAATATAAAATTACATTGTATGTTACTATGGAAATACACTGTCACCAGCACACCTGTATACAGTATATAGGTACAGTAATAATGACATTGTACCTTGTGTTTATTGTAAACCTGTTATGGTGAGACCACAATATAATGTTTATCTATATATTACGTGGGTGGGATCAAGTACTGATATCATCAGTAGTGTTTGAATTTATCCTTGTTTGTATAAGTTCCATGTTGACCTCAAACCAGCCAGAGGAATTAATCTAAAAAGGTTATATTGATATAATTTTAGCATATCTAAATTTGATAAATTGTGTTATTTAATGTATTGATTAAAGTTTACGTGTGACAAAGTACACGATCAATATCAAAACTTCTTGAAAAGATTAATTACAACAAGTAAAGATCTGACATTTATGTATATATGTCCTAGTACCTAGTAAAAACATCAGGGATGGGATTTATGCAAGCTCACAATTTATCAATATTGACCTAGATAAAAGTTATTAATAGATACTGCCATTTGATCTATGAGTGGCATGTTTGTAGATAATTATTGGAGGCAATGCTTTTTATGGTACTGGGGTTTTTTTTCGTAAAAGAAAATACCTCTTTTATGCTTTGAGATAATTTGTTACATTGATACTTTTATTATGACATTTGTTGAAAATATGTTACCATCACAATATCTGATTCTTAGAATTACATAGCAAATATTTTTTCATTGTTTTCTATAAAAATATTATAGAATTCTTGTTGAATGAATGGTTCGCATCCTTAAGAATTTTAGTTTCTATGGTAGCATCTACACAAACTGTAACACATTCTCTGATTGGTGCTTTTCAGGAGCTGATCCTCTAGCCTCGGGAATGAGCAGCTCTAACCCTCCGACGTCCAGCGCCGGGCAACACCTGCAATCCCTGCCCCAGGGACTGCCTCACCATGCAGCTCTGCTGGCAGGCCGTGAGCAGGAGATGCTTCAGAGTGACCTCTACAGACGAGCATATGCTGATCCAGCATTTGCTCACCAGGTAGGTGAAAGTTTCCAGTATAATACTGCACTTATTATCTTAAAAAATATTTCCCCTCATAAAATTATGACTACATTAAATTTTGACAAAACCAGCTATTTCGGTATTAAACTTTCACCAATGGGTCAATGATCAGAGCCTCTTAATCTGTCATTTGCGAATTCAGCATTTAAACAAGAAACTAGTCAAATGACGAAGCTTTAATGACCTCAATTGGGTCTATATCTTACAAATTTACATTGCTAATTAAAAAGAAAATGCTGTACAATGTATTTGTTTTCAATAAAAATACAGTTATCATTTTTACATGGATGAAAGTTTTTAGTATTAACACTAAATTTACTATTTTATGAAAGATTCCCCTCAAATATGTCTGTGTTAAACTTTTGTTAAAGCAGCTAATTCAGTTAAGTTAGATTGTGGCACTTGCTCCATTTTTAAACAAGAAACTTCTTGACTTTCTGTTTATGTTTTAAATTTGAATTATCTCTCTTTGTAGCTGTCTGCCCAGGCTGCTCACCAGGAGGCGATACAACGTCAGCTAGCTATGGATCGTGAACGCTTTGGTCCTGGAGGTCATCTCCACCATTGACCTCCCCCACTGTGATCTCCATGGCTACCGTTGTATGACCTTATGACCTTGGTTGTGATGATTGTGTAGAACCCACAGGCGTGTATAGAAGTAAACGTATGATATTTGACAACACACAACATACCTTTCTTTAAGAGGGTAGTTCAGCATGTGTTGTCACAGTGGCAGCAGTTACCGACTTGTGTGAATAATTAGTTTTCATGGTTGAAGCATTATTTCTCGTGAGAAAAGGGAGACAATTTTGTGTCCATATTCTGTGGAGTTTGATTGTAACTCTGACAATCAGGAAGGGGAGGAGACTATTAATGAAATCCTGGTGTTTTCCTCTTGGGCTTGCTCAAGACTTTTATGGGCAGGACCCATGTGTTATATGTGGCCCCAGACTATGAGGGGTGTGGCCCCAGGCACGTGTGGGTGGCTCTGGTGACCTAATGGACAACGCCTGAACAATGTGGCCACATCAGTGGCATGATCTCTCAAGGTCTGCCAATCCTTGTGCAATCTTCAATTTTGTATAGATTTTTTGTGAAAATGAAACATATTTAAATGAATAAAAAGTGGGATTCCTTGCCCAGTATCATATGGGAGAGGGTATATCCTTCTGTTAACAGGCAAATTCCATTGTACAGTATTATGTGGCTATTTTGATTTTCTTTGTGACATTTTCATATATGCTCATGCTGTGTTTACATTTTGTAATTTATAAACAATTGTTTGAGGTATGCATGAGTTAGAGTGTGAGGAATGATGCATTTCTGAGCGTTTGTTAGGTCATGTGACAATCCGGTATATAGTCATGTGACCACATTGTATGTGATCATGTGACTGGACCAAGTGGACTCGTGACTTTTTTCGCTGATCATGTTTATCTTTGATGATGTTTATATCATCTGTCAACATTTTCAGCAATGGGCGTCTGAGAGTCAAAATAAAACAGACTATCAATAGATCATGATCAATGCAACAAGGAGAATTATCATTTTAGAGAGTGAACAATTAATTGTATGAGAAGGGAGTGTTTGTTTTAGTCATGTGTTCGAGAGAGAGAGAAAGAGAGAGAGAGAGGTTATTTACAGATACACTTGTAATTTGTGACAAGAGTGTGAGAGTTCAGAACAAAGGGAGGTAAGCCCACATCCACAGTATATATGGCAGCACACCACTATCTATTCTCCTTGATATATTATATAGCCTTTAGTAGTAGAAGTTTCAGGGAATGATGTTGTAGGGTTACCAACCTCTAGTTCAATATTTTGCTAATTAATTAAAATATGTTCGTTAACTTTTTGTGTAAGGCTTTAGTCAAGCATACTGCTTTGTTGAACTACATATAAGAACCAAACATTAAGTCAAGCCATAGTTCAATAAGGATTCAGAATTTCTTAATTTCATCGAGTTTATTTATTTCCCTAGAAATGGTGCCATCCTCATGATAAATATGACAAGAATTTGAAAAGTATTTCAAACAGCAGTTTTAAAAGAATATTTATGTGAAATTTCGCAATAAGAAGAGCGACCAAGATTTCATACTGGAATCTTTTCTTCATAATGTTTTATTCATACAGAAAAAAACCGTTTGATACAACTAAATCTTCTAGCATGTAAAGTACAGGTAGGTTGTCTCCCCTTAGTCTCTCTCCTGAGTGTGAAGGAGGATTATGAGGTAGCTGACATGAACATTCCATTGGCCACCTTCCTGTAGGTACGGTAGTGGTGTCTCCAGTCTGGGGATCAATTTGTATCTTTTAACCATGACAATATATATATATAAATACACAAATATCCTGAAAAAATGTTGATAGCTTTACTGAAAATTAGCAACATGTTGATCAAAGATCAAAGTTGAAAAGCTGCAAAACCAGTTGGATATAGGGATATTTCCTGTACTGGAGCATATTGTATGAAGTTGCTTACAAAAATGCAAAGAAATAAGTTTTGTATTATTTTTTTTTTATCTTTGTAAATTATTGGTAATGAATTTTGATTATTAGTACAGGGGACACCATGTTTGTCGGAGAGTATCCGATGTTATGTGGATGACATTTAGCGTTTACTTCCGATGTAAATAGAGAGAGCTGGTAACAAACAGAACCCCAGAGATTTGCTATGTTTGTATTGTGACGTGTACTGCGGTGTTACCAGTAAACCCCAGTATAGTATTAGTGCTGAAGGACATTCTGGTCAAACAGGGGAGCCAAGGCAGCAATTTTTCACACAGGATGTTGATTGTAGGAAATAAATTGAATTATACATGGTGTAACATTTTTCTGAACATATCCTGAAACAGCCAATTCAAAACCGAGGATTAGCAAACTATTTCTTGCTGGCATTCTCAATAAAAAATTTATTGAGAGCACTTCCGACATTAAAACAGACATGTTTAAATAATAGCATTTTAACACTTCTGTTGTCTTGTAAAGTGGTGTCTAGAATTATTGTATTGAAGGAGATTGTAAAAGTGATGTATTTGTTTCTTCACATCAGTTCTGGAGTAAACATGCTTTAAACTTGTGTACATTTACACTTTCAAAGCAGGCATATTTGAAGATTTCTAACATTAAAACATCTTTGAAAGCCTTGTTAGTATAACATATAAATATATGTTTCATTACTGCCACTACCTTCTGAATGACCAGAATGTCTTTTAGCAATGCCAGTAGTCTGCAATATATTTATATACCTGTGGTGTGACCTAGGTGTAGTGCTGTAATCATATAACATCATTAAAGGGACGCTGGCCAGTTGGCAAGGTCCTGTGTCATTATGTGGGATACTGGTCAATTGACTGGGTCCTGTGTCATTTATCTTGATGCTGGTTAGTTAACAAGGTCCTGTGTCATTACTGAGGATACTGATCAATTAACAAGATCCTGTGTCATTACTCAGGACTCAGGGTCAAGTGCTGTGTCATTACTTAGGACAATGGTCAGTTGACAAGGTCCTGTGTCATTTCTTGGGATGCTGATCATGTTAACTAGGTCCTGTGTCATGTCAATACTTGGGAAGCTGGTCAGTTGACTAGGTCCTCTGTTGTGTCATTATTAGGGACACTGGTCAGTTGACTAGGTCCTGTGTTGTGTCATTACTAAGGACGCTGGTCAGTTGACAAAGTCCTGTGTCATTACTTATTGATGATTTGCCTAATTCTAATGAAACATTAATCCACCCAAGTGGTGGGAAATAAAGTATATGTAAAACTGTCTCCTCTTTTGGTTGTTCTTTGTGATGTTGATAGGTATAGTTATGACTTTGTGCTTCTTCCCGGTCATGATATCATACCTCTGCAACTCATAAACCCTCCTTCCTGGCCATGATGTCATACTTGTGTATCTCATTAACCATCCGTCATAAACAGTCAACATTTATGCCGGTAGCAGCCTAAGGCTGCGGTAGCCCGGTAGCCGTGAGTTTAGAAAGGCCAAAGGAGCTAGAAGTCGACTGTTAATGTATACACCTTAGACTGGGGGGTCAGGGAAGCTTCTATTGTATCGAGACGGGGGTACAGGGAAGATTCTATTGTATCGAGACGGGGGTACAGAGAAGATTCTATTGTATGAAGACTGGGGGTACAGGGAAGATTCTATTGTATCAAGACTGGGGGGTACAGGGAAGATTCTATTGTATGAAGACTGGGGGGTACAGGGAAGATTCTATTGTATCAAGACTGGGGGGTACAGGGAAGATTCTATTGTATGAAGACTGGGGGTACAGGGAAGATTCTATTGTATCAAGACTGGGGGGTACAGGGAAGATTCTATTGTATCAAGACGGGGGGGGGGGGGGGGGGGGGTGTACAGAGACGCTTCTATTGTATCAAGAACCTTTACTTTTTTACACGACTTTGAAGTTATTGATTTTGATTGAACCTTCTCCGACATATATTGTAGAATCATCTTTACACTTCAAGGTTTGTTGAAAAAATGGTGATGACGTAGATTGCAAATGAAGTACACAATTGTTCTACTGATCAATTAAATTCTATAAATACTAAACTCAATGTTTTGTCGGAAAAGGCTTCTGTTAGTAAATTTGAAGTGAATGAGGTAGTTAACCAAGTATCTAATCTATTCAAAACGGCAGCTCGATACCAAAAAAATCGCCCTAGAATACAAATAATGTCTAATAACAAACCGTGGTTTACAGCTGAGTGTGCCACCAGAAGGCGAGACTTCCATGATGCTAAAAGTATATACACAAGTCACAAAACTGATATCAATAGACGAAATATGAAAACATAAGCTAGGGAATATAAAAAAAGTCCTAAAGAAGAGTTATAATGTATATAAATTGAACATTTGAAATCAAAACGAAGTAATAGTAACGGCGAGGTCGATATATCTTATAAGTGAGGTTTAAAAACGTAATTCTTCGATCACTGTTAAGCACAAATTTAACGCAACTAGAGCCTTTTTTAAGTAAATAAAATTCCTTAAAAATGACACTCATCAGTAAAATATTCTGAAATGCACTTCAAAAACAATAAAAATGTCTTCTATAATATTACATGACATTTTATATTTATATAATATTTGCTTTTCTCCTGTATTTCAATCCCTCATGCACAGCACCTATAAGTGGCCTCGGCACTTTGATTAACTCGGGCTGTGTTAAAAAAAACAAGGATGGATAGTATTGCAACAGTAATACAAAGTCTCCTGCCTGAACCAGGAGTGCAACTTTTTATTTCCCATTTTTTAAACTACGTGTTATACTGATGACATATACCAAGTTTCGTTGTCCGGACACGCCTCAACCAATGAGAAGCCGGCGTCAATTTTGAAAAATGTTTTTTTTCGAAAAGAAAAATTGGGATGCACAACTACATGTTATACTGATCATGTGTACGAAGTTTCGTTAAAATCGGAGAAGTACTTTAGGAGGAGTTGTCCGGACAAGTCTCAACCAATGAGAAGTTGGCAGCCATTTTGAAAATTGGTTTTTCGAAAAAAAAAATGCGGGATGCACAACTACATGTTATACTGATCATGAATGCCAAGTTTCGTTAAAATCGGAGTAGAACTTTAGGAGGAGTTGTCCGGACAAGCCTCAACCAATGAGAAGTTGGCAGCCATTTTGAAAATTGGTTTTTCTAAAAAAAAAAAATGCGGGATGCACAACTACATGTTATACTGATCATGAATGCCAAGTTTCGTTAAAATCGGAGTAGTACTTTAGGAGGAGTTGTCCGGACAAGCCTCAACCAATTAGAAGCCAGCAGCCATATTGAAAAATGAATTTTTGAAGAAAAAAAAATGCGGGATGCACAACTACATGTTATACTGATCATGTATACCAAGTTAACTTAAAATCGGAGTAGTACTTTAGGAGGAGTTGTCCGGACAAGCCTCAACCAATTAGAAGCCAGCAGCCATATTGAAAAATGAATTTTTGAAGAAAAAAAAATGTGGGATGCACAACTACATGTTATACTGATCATGTATACCAAGTTTCATTAAAATCAGAGTAGTACTTTAGAAGGAGTTGTCAGGACAAGCCTCAACCAATGAGAAGCCGGCAGCCATTTTGAAAAATGAATTTAAAAAAAAAAATGTGGGATGCACAACTACATGTTATACTGATCATGTATACCAAGTTTCATTAAAATCGGAGTAGTACTTTAGAAGGAGTTGTCCGGAAAAGTCTGAACCAATGAGAAGTCGGCGGCCATTTTGAAAATTGGTTTTTCGAAAAAAATATGTGGGATGCACCTCTACATGTTATACTGATCATGTATACCAAGTTTCATTAAAATCGGAGTAGTACTTTAGAAGGAGTTGTCCGGACAAGTCTGAACCAATGAGAAGTCGGCGGCCATTTTGAAAATTGGTTTTTCGAGAAAAAAAAATGTGGGATGCACAACTACATGTTATACTGATCATGTATACCAAGTTTCATTAAAATCGGAGTAGTACTTTAGAAGGAGTTGTCCGGACAACTATTGCGTGACAGACAGACAGACGGACATACAGACAGACAGACAGACGGAGGGTAAACCTATAGTCCCCCCGTTTTTCAAACGGCAGGGGACTAAAAAGAAGGATGACCTCGATAACTATTGAGCAATTACACTAGTCTCTTGTCTCTGTCAAATATTTAAGGTGTCCCGACACTTTATCACTAGCCCTCCACCTCTGGGTTGCGAGTTCGAAACCTACGTGGGGCAGTTGCCAGGTACTGACTGTAGGCCGGTGGTTTTTCTCCGGGTACTCCGGCTTTCCTCCGCCTCCAAAACCTGGCACGTCCTTAAATGACCCTGGCTGTTAATAGGACGTTAAACAAAAACAAACCAAATGTCCAAGGTGGCCTTAGAAAAAGTTTTTTATCCTTCACGTTTTAATATCTATATACCTTTCCAAAAATAATAATAAGCTATTTTGTTCATTTATGGACTTCAGAAAAACGTTCAATACTGTTTGGAGGGTAGGTTTATGGAAGAAATTGTTAAAAATCAATATTACGGGGGAAATATTTAATGCAATAATTGGTCTTTATGACAACACTAAATCATGTGTAAAAACTAGCAATAGTATCACCGATTTCTTCACATGTCATGTCGGGTAAAACAAGGGGGAAATCTCTCCCCATTTTATATATGTAATGATTTAGAAGACTTTTTAATGTACAGTGTAAATGATTTTGCTGATTTCAAATGGATATGTATGGTTGCCGAAGAATACCTCAAAGTTCGTTAAAAACCATTCTACAAGATCAATTTATACAACAGTGATATGCTGATCATAATTATGCAGTTTTTAAACACCAGTTTCAGATTGAAAAATATTTAGCTTTACCTATGTAAAATGGTAGAATAAGTATATGTAAATTCAGAACCGGTAATACCCTGGTATACATTGTAGTTCAGGGCGATGACTGGAACGTCAAATATATGCTCAAATATATATACATATATGCAAGTCTATTCATAAAATGAAAGGATTATTATCCAATGTTAGAGTATAATGTATTATCAAATCTTTCCATGTTCATCCAATTACTAGAAAGACATTTAAAAATGATATGTGATTTTCAAACAAATTCGTAAAAAGTATGTATTGTAAAATTACTGAAATAATATACATGTATTCCAAAACATACATGTGTGTGTAGTTAAACAATATACTAAGCCCATAGTATGCTATATCAACTATTTATATGGTTGAATATATCATCCTGTATTTAACCTACTTTTGTGTGGTTTATACCGTATAATAAAAAAAATTATCTAAATACATGTATATCAGAAATATGTGTTTCACTATTCTGTACATAATTATTTCTTGTATTACGCTGTTGTCATTTTTGTTGACCTCTTGTTGCACACAGTGTGTCTGAGTGCAACTTTTTTTATACTATGTATATTTTGAAACCACTCATTTATGGTTTTTGCTACTTTCCCGTTCATAACTCTATTATACCTTTATGAGTAGATGTTACTGGACCGCTATACTCTGTTAGACCTTTATGAGTATGACTCCTACATGTTGCTGGGCCGTTACGCTCCGTTAGACCTTTATGAGTATGACTCCTACCTGTTGCTGGACCGTTACGCTCCGTTAGACCTTTATGAGTATGACTCCTACATATTGCTGTGCCGTTAGCTATGTTATACCTTTATGGGTATGACAACTAGATGATGTTTGGCCGTTACGCTCCGTTAGACCTTTATGAGTATGACAACTAGATGCTGTTTGGCCGTTACGCTCCGTTAGACCTTTATGGGTATGACAACTAGATGCTGTTTGGTCGTACGCTCCGTTAGACCTTTATGGGTATGACAACTAGATGTTGTTTGGCCGTTACGCTCCGTTAGACCTTTATGGGTATGACAACTAGATGCTGTTTGGCCGTTACGCTCCGTTAGACCTTTATGGGTATGACAACTAGATGCTGTTTGGCCGTTACGCTCCGTTAGACCTTTATGGGTATGACAACTAGATGTTGTTTGGCCGTTACGCTCCGTTAGACCTTTATGAGTATGACAACTAGATGCTGTTTGGCCGTTACGCTCCGTTAGACCTTTATGAGTATGACAACTAGATGTCGTTTGGCCGTTACGCTCCGTTAGACCTTTATGGGTATGACAACTAGATGCTGTTTGGCCGTTACGCTCCGTTAGACCTTTATGGGTATGACAACTAGATGTTGTTTGGCCGTTACGCTCCGTTAGACCTTTATGGGTATGACAACTAGATGTTGTTTGGCCGTTACGCTCCGTTAGACCTTTATGAGTATGACAACTAGATGCTGTTTGGCCGTTACGCACAGTTTGACCATTATGACTCCTACATGTTGCTGGGCCGTTACGCTCCGTTTGACCATTATGACTCCTACATGTTGCTGCGCCGTTACGTACACGCTTTGATCACTCCGGTATAATCTACCGTGTGGTCTTTCGCCATTCTTGAAAACGAAATCTCTCATTGCAAGAGAACTGTTTCATTTCTAAAGTTTGGAATGACGGTTTTGTACGGGATGAAGAAAAATAGCATGTTTAAATAGATGCTTTAAACACAATAATAACAGATAAAATGTTCAAATGTTTGCTACTAAGTAAATTCATTCTCCTTTGCACCGACCAATCTTCATTATTTGAGCGGAAACTCCCATTTTTACCATGATTTGCACAAATTAACATTTAAATTTTATTATGCGTTATTTAAAAATTCCAATTAATCTTCATAAATATCAGATTAAAATATGTAGCATTAAGAAACGGAGATTACGTTGCCATAGAACTTGAAAAGTTATAATGAGCGTATTTCTCAAAATTGGCAAGCCCTATCGAACGCTTCTTTCATAACGTTTTAGTTTAGATTTGTTTTTGTACATGATAGTGCCAAAATTTAATTTATATATTTCTTACATAATAATGACAGTATTTACATTTGCTCCGCATTTCCTCATTGACACAATGCTAAGAGGCAGTTGCCACCATACGCCTATAACACCCAGCGCCTCAGGCTATAACACCCAGTGGGTCATGTGACATTAAAAAAGGCGGGATTTTTTTGTTTGTTGGTTGGTTTAGTTTTTTTTTCAAAGTTGACGAAAATGGTAAGCATGTACAATGTAAATATAAGTATTAAACAGTGGGTGCCCATGCTGCATTTGCCCACCATACATCTTGCTGCCATATTGACTATAACAACATCAAAACTACTGTTCATTGCTTAAATAACGAAATGTTTACGACTCAAACCTGAAATGCAGCATTTGTAAAAGGATTGCTACGATAACTGTGATAAAAATAAAACAGAATTCTTTGCTTTGTGTCATTTTGAGCGATATCGCGAATGGGCGATGGAGTAATGGTGTTGTTTGGGTCCAAGTCTCGACCAGCCAGATTGAGATAGAAAGCTTGTAAACCCAGAGATGATATGCTTCATTTGATATTTTTCTCAGAATTTGAAGGTTACAAGACAACACTGGCATTGTGGTATCTGTTAGAGGATGTAGCTCTGGGAACAGAGCGCGCGGTTTGATTAGATTTCAGAGTGAGTCCGTCCTTGGAGTTGATAGGTTGTGTATTGTAATGACCTGTAGTAACTACTCAGGTTGTGTATTGTGATGACCTGTAGTAACTACTCGATACAATGTATTAAGGAAATCTGTCCGGGCAGCATGTCCAAGGGATCACTCTATATGGCATGGGTAAAGGTCTTTCTGGCAGTTCCAATATTCGTTAACTTTTGACGAAAACCTTAAATCTGTTGGAGTATTCGTTTTCGTTAGACAGGTTGACACGAGCTCCGACATCTGTATGGCTTTGAGTTTTAGACAACCTTATTGTTGGATTATCCTCTGAATACGATTCAAAATCTACCAGAAACGTCATCTGTCTGTTTATTAGGGCTTTATCTCTGGTCGGGGAGCCGTAAGTTGAACACCCTTCTTGCCTCAATCTAATTAGAAACAAAAATCGAACAGAGAATACCGACATAATAACGAACTCGTGTCTCTAACTCGACGTCGATAAAACCGAGGGCAAAATACGAACATATAAAAACAGATTTACATGAAGGCATTTGAAAAGGAGAATAAGACCAGGTGTCCCAGGAAAGTAAGCGTCTTTATTAAAATCATACTTAGCCGGTGCCAGATGTAGCACCTGAGCCGGATTTAGCACTTGAGCCGGAAATGGCACCTGAGTCGGACAAGTCCGTTTTAGCATTTCTATGTTGGCAAACTCCGACGATTGAGAGCACACTTGTTAATTTACGAAATTTAGGACACTCACTTATATGCATAACTGCTCACTGGCGTCCCCAGACTCAAAAATTCAAAAACTTTTCGGGGATTTCCACTATTTCAAAGGATTTATTATTATTATTTCATATCGATTTGAAGCATATCGGGTAATCTCTAATTGCTCCAGCTTCAGCTGCAGCTCCTTTCTTCAGCACGGAATCCGCCGAGTTGTGACGAGATCGGTCAAACCAATCGGAGAGCCACTCGGGCCTTTCCGTCATATCTTCCGAAAAACAGTCGGTGTTTTCCGAAGATATGACGGAAAGGCCCGAGTGGTTTTCCGATTGCGGTTCAATGATAAACTTTCCTTGTATAACATGTATCAGCTGTTACTGTTGATGGTTAACAAGATAGATGGCCGGTATCCTTTTATAATAATAATATATACAGACACACCATAACAACGACATTAACAGCATTGTAATGGAAAATAAGTCTACTGAATCCCCTGATACAAGACCAAATCAGTCTTGATTAATTTGCCCTTAGACATTAAGTGCGAGGTTGTAAGGGTGTAATAGAATTTTGAGATCTGTGAAAAAAAATTTCTTCGTTGTTTTCAAAAAACTGTTTGACGTCACTGGGACTTATGACAGGGGACATCTAATCTGTGGATGTGTACCCCAGGCTTATACAATAATTCGGGGATTGCTCCGCCGTCCATGATTTTTCGGGCCGGGTCCATTATACGTCAATCACTGACGTAAGTTAAGACCCAAATGTATTTTAACTCCATTAATGTTGAATTTGAATAATAGCAGTGGTGTAAATTGATGAAATTTGAAAAAATAATAAAATTAAAATCCCAGCTTGATCGATAGAGATTGTACACAATGACCTTGGTTTTGATTTCTCTCATCGTGTAATCTATTTTATGTAAAACTATATCAAAGTTGCTTTTCCTGGGGGAACTCCCGCTAAATGTGAGAAATCACATTATATTTATTGATGTGTGTAGACCATTGAATTATTAATGGCGAAACATAACATTATTTGACATTTTCAATGATCGTGTGTCATAAGAATGATACATAGAACTTCCATTTGGTCGTTATAACATGCATTTTATTTTGGAGATTGTCAATGTTATCGACTTAATTATACGTCAATCAAATTTATTTTGTACACATTTTATCTACGTTTTTATCGTTAGTTGTGCTTAAAAGACTGAATATCGATAACAATATTTACAGACCACACGAGTTTCCTTTCATTCAGGATATCGTTAGCTTTCTGATATTGCATATACGTACGCACTTGCATGTGTTTTACAGGTGTCGTCACGTGGTATAGCAGGTAAAAGATTGAGAATGAGAGATGATTTGCGAAGTGAAGATTTTGAGATCATGTGACTTGTGGAAAACGAAGGATTATGTGACATATGTACATTGAGATATTCTGTGACTATTTGAGATTAAGAGATCACGCGACAGGTAGAGATTGAGAGATCACGCGACATGTAGAGAATGAGAGATTATGCGACATGTAGAGATTGAGAGATCACGCGACAGGTAGAGATTGAGAGATCACGCGACAGGTAGAGATTGAGAGATCACGCGACATGTAGAGAATGAGAGATTATGCGACAGGTAGAGACTGAGAGATCACGGGACAGGTAGAGATTGAGAGATCACGCGACAGGTAGAGATTGAGAGATCACGCGACAGGTAGAGATTGAGAGATCACGCGACAGGTAGAGACTGAGAGATCACGGGACAGGTAGAGATTAAGAGATCACGCGACAGGTAGAGATTGAGAGATCACGTGACAGATAGAGTCTGATAGATCACGTGACAGGTGTAGATTTGAGATATCACGTGACAGATAGAGTCTGAGAGATCACGTGACAGGTAGAGATTAAGAGATCACGCGACAGATAGAGATTGAGAGATCACGTGACAGATAGAGTCTGAGAGATCACGTTACAGGTAGAGATTAAGAGATCACGCGACAGATGGCAAACGAGATATTATGTGGATATTGTTAGATCATCTGACAGAAAGATATTTAGAGATCAGATAAGTGATAGATTGAAACTGAGATGATTTGACTGGTGGATATTACGAGATCGCGTGCCAGGTGGGATTCGAAAGAGGTTGCGTCTGGTGGATATTGAGAGGTCATATGACCGGAATTGATTTAGCGGTCATGAGACAAAATTAATATTGAGAGATGACGTACATGTGTACTATATAATGGGTACTAATAGAAATTAAGGGATTAAGTGTTAGATAGAGATTGAAATATCGCGTGGTAGGGGGAGTTTAGAGATCACGTGACTGTACGAGATTGAAAGATCACATGACCACACTAGAATGAAAGATCGCGTGAGAGCACGATATTTTGAAAATAGGAAATAGGCAATAGGAAACAGAGAAATGACATCTTTTTGTCACCACCTTCTAATAACATTTCCACCAACACTAATTAATTGTGTTGTCAATTTAGTTTTGTAACTAACCTAATTATGACCAGTGAAGATAATTTGTGTTGTTGATTAACAAATGGAGGTGATAATGAATCCCTAGTCTCTGTATCACATTAATTAACTTTCTACTCTGTAACGTCTTCACTAACCTGCCTATTCATCTTGACGTCAAAAGAACCAATCTTGGAAAAAAAAATATGTATATTTTGAAATTTAATTCATCCCACATTCCGAGCTTTAATTATGAATGTTTGTTTGTCCTAATATTCTGAAGTGTGGCTCGTTCGTAGTAGTCAATAAAAATAAAATATCTTGTCAGGGTTATTCCCCTTGTTACGTTAGCTGGCTTTAAAGCCATCCTGACGATTTCTTACTTCCGATGGAGTATCAAAGTGTATTGACCATACCCAGGCGCGGATCCAGAGCCGCGAGCCGAATTTTTTTTGGCGAGAAGTCTGGGAGCCAAAATTTCGGAAAATGAAATGAAATTTTGCAATCTTTCGGGGATAAGATTTTCGATGGGGGGTTGGGGGGTTGGGGGGGGGGTTGGGGGGGGGGGGGGGGGGGGGGGGGCATAGCATAGGCGTTTTTAAGGCTAAAATTCCTCATCCGAAACCCCCCCCCCCCTTACATGGTTAAAACTGGACATCGGGCGACAGTACCCATTAACATGGTTATAACTGGACATCGGGAGAGACAACCTTAACATGGTTATAACTGGACATCGGGAGAGACAACCTTAACATGGTTATAACTGGACATCGGACGACAGTCTCCTTAACACGGTTATAACTGGACATCGGGAGAGACAACCTTAACATGGTTATAACTGGACATCGGGCGACAGTCCCCTTAACATGGTTATAACTGGACATCGGGAGAGACAACCTTAACATGGTTATAACTGGACATCGGACGACAGTCTCCTTAACACGGTTATAGCTGGACATCGGGAGAGACAACCTTAACATGGTTATAACTGGACATCGGGCGATAGTCCCCTTAACATGGTTATAACTGGACATCGGAAGAGACAACCTTAACATGGTTATAACTGGACATCGGGTGACAGTCCCCTTAACATGGTTATAACTGGACATCGGGCGACAGTCCCCTTAACATGGTTATAACTGGACATCGGAAGAGACAACCTTAACATGGTTATAACTGGACATCGGGAGAGACAACCTTAACATGGTTATAACTGGACATCGGGCGATAGTACCCCTTAACATGGTTATAACTGGACATCGGGAGAGACAACCTTAACACGGTTATAACTGGACATCGGGAGAGACAACCTTAACATGGTTATAACTGGACATCGGACGACAGTCTCCTTAACACGGTTATAACTGGACATCGGGAGAGACAATATGCGATATCCCTACATGTTGTAGTCTCTTTTTTCGTCATCTCGTGATTTGACTTCATTCTTTAGTTCTATGTTGCAATTTTGTCACGGACCAACCCATATATTTGTTCTCTAGAAACAGTCGAGATACGATCCTGAACAAGTTGAGGGAGAGTTTCCTGTATCTAATCGCCTTTGTCCGTCGCCGTGCCTCGTGCGGTGTGCATCGTGCGTCCCTTAACAATTAACGTTTTCAATTACTTCTCAATAACCAAGAGACCCAAGGTAGCAGTGTACAGTAAAAATGCCAAATTCTGAAAAATATGGCACATGCTTTAGATATGTAAACATTGCCAGTTAACCTTACATATAACCTCTAATAAAGTATATATATTTGAAATCTGTACAACATTTGCAATTTTAATAGAGCTCTGAAGGATAAGTAAACTGATATTTTCTGTGATTTTTAGAGCTGTGAATACCATGGTAACAGCTTAAAAAATTCTCAAAAATTGCAAAATATTATGATATTTGACCCAAAATGGCACAATTCTCTACACAATTTTTTTTCTGAAATCTATTTAAAATTAAATATCTCTATCCCAAAGACAGAATTAATCTTGTTTGGACATATGTTGTAAATTAAGTTTTTCCGCTATCTTACCTTTTCTGTGGGCTTCCATTTTGCGCTGTAGGCGAAACTAAATTTCCTGTGTAAACACACGTTCGGAAAATCCGGATATTTAAAATCCGGAACCAATTTATTGATTTTTGTTTTAATAAATGTGAAGCCTGTATGTACTACTTCATACTGGATATACCAATTATAGTGTACATTTATTTTTTCATTTTTTATACATATCATAATACAGGAGTTATTTGCTTAACAAAAAAATTGCCCATGGCCAGGCTGTCTTACTGTGGTGTGCTACCTTATACATCACTTTTGTTAATTCTAATTTTACTAAAAACCCCATGAATGTCTAGAATATGTTCCGACGAACAAAATGACATATCGGGTTACTGTGTATCTTTAATAGTCACCGAGTATTGCTGATTTCCCTGAGAGGTGTATTTTGACAACTTTTTCTCTCAATCCAGTAATAAGGGGAGGTAATTTTAAAGATGAAAACTCCCATAATTCTGTATATCTCTTGAATAAAGTTGTGTTTTGAGTTGAATGTGGTACTTTGAGTCTCTGTGCATGTAATCAAGCAAAAAATACTATACAACTATCAAATTTAGCCTTGTAATATGACGTCATAGTTACCATGACGTCATCAGTAACTATGACGTCATCAGATGGTATCTATGACGTCATAAATACTCAATGGTGTCATAATAGATAACCAAACTCCTTTCCAAACCTCAGCTTAGCAACACATGCAATATTCTAACTGATAAATCATGACATGACATCCAAGATTTCAAAATGTCATGCCTATGACATCACAGTCATCTGTTTCCACCCCGGTAATTCAGATATGTACCAATGATCATATGAAAGTGTCCGCTGATCCCATTTTATGCGGAAAATGCTATTTTTTCTGCTTTACCGAAGGAAGTGACAATAATTGACAATATTGTATCAACCGTACACTCCATCAATTGAAATTACATGCTTACCAATGTATAAATAAATTGAAAATAATGGTTTCACCAAATATTTCAAAAAATAACACTTACTGTAATAGTTTCCATGGATACGGGGTAATAAATCAGGTAAAACAAACCAGAATTCAGTCTATATGGTTTGTTAGATACCCAATAAGTTATTTTGGGTTTGTTATAAAACATAGAATATCTTTTCAATTTACACTGACTCATTAACATTATGCTTAATTAACCCACCCTTAAAATGGGTAAATATGCGAGTTACCTCCCTTGATTCCTCTAATATGACAAGCCTGATAATAAACAAGTTTTAAATTGTTTTTATGCATTTTTGAGCAATAATGAACTAAAATGAAGCTTAATCAAGCATAATTAAGCACAATTTCCAAAAAATAACATTTTTCAGCCCTTATAAGGTAGCAGTGTACAGTAAAAATGCCAAATTCTGAAAAATATGGCACATGCTTTAGATATGTAAACATTGCCAGTTAACCTTACATATAACCTCTAATAAAGTATATATATTTGAAATCTGTACAACATTTGCAATTTTAATAGAGCTCTGAAGGATAAGTAAACTGATATTTTCTGTGATTTTTAGAGCTGTGAATACCATGGTAACAGCTTAAAAAATTCTCAAAAATTGCAAAATATTATGATATTTGACCCAAAATGGCACAATTCTCTACACAATTTTTTTTCTGAAATCTATTTAAAATTAAATATCTCTATCCCAAAGACAGAATTAATCTTGTTTGGACATATGTTGTAAATTAAGTTTTTCCGCTATCTTACCTTTTCTGTGGGCTTCCATTTTGCGCTGTAGGCGAAACTAAATTTCCTGTGTAAACACACGTTCGGAAAATCCGGATATTTAAAATCCGGAACCAATTTATTGATTTTTGTTTTAATAAATGTGAAGCCTGTATGTACTACTTCATACTGGATATACCAATTATAGTGTACATTTATTTTTTCATTTTTTATACATATCATAATACAGGAGTTATTTGCTTAACAAAAAAATTGCCCATGGCCAGGCTGTCTTACTGTGGTGTGCTACCCAAGGTCATGACATTCGTCAAGTGCCATGCTGGGGTCAAGGGCAGCGAAGATTGTTCACATCCATGACTTGACTCACTTTCAAGGTCACAGGGGTCAAATGTGTTATTTTTTTAAACGTCTTCTTATTAACAGAGAGGCACAGGGTCATGATGTTTGGCCAGTAACATACTTGAATAAATGACATTTACTTACTTTCAAGACCACATTGGTCAATTGTGTTAAAATCTTTGAACAACTTCTTCTCCAGAACCAAGACGCCTAGGCCGTGATATTGGCGGACTACGAAATTTGTTCAAATGAACGACTTGCCTGACTTTCTAGGTCAAATGTGTCAAATGTATTCCAATTTGAAACGACTTCTTCTCGAGGAAAAAAAGCCTACGGTTATAATATTGGGACAGTAGTATGTTCAAGGTCGCAGGGGTGAAATGTGTTCATGTCTTTAACGAATTTCTCAACATCCAAGAAACCTGGGGTAATAATATATTAGGCCAATCGGATACTAGGTTGAAAGGCTATCAAGTTTGCACACAACAATTACCTTGATCTACTGTCAAGGTCAGAAGGTTCAAGTGTGATGAAATAATTCAATATCTTCTCAATTGACCCAAGAGACCTAGGTCATGACATTTCTCGATTAGTATGCTGGGATGAAGAAAATCTGTTTAAAATCACCAGTTCATAGTTCGACTACGCATATCAACACAATAACGAGACCATGGACAGATGATTTTAACCAGATTGGTAAGGTCAAACCTTGTTTCATTTTCAAGGTTACAGAGTTGATATGAGTTAAATATTGGTTTAAAAACAAAATGATAATCTATAAGTATTCTTCAGAACCAAGATGACCGATTCGGCCACTAGGCCTCTTGTTTGTGATGGTTATGTTGGATATGAGCTGATGACACAGGGCCTTCGCACGATTTTCCAGTCCACGGTCTATATATATGGGTTGAAAACTCCCTGTGGTAGAAAGCAAACGTTTATCGCCGACATGTGTAACTTTGTGTTATTCGGAGTTCAATCTTGTGTCATTCGAAGTTTTATTTTGTGTTTGTTTTCTCTGAGCTTTATATTGTTATATTCGAAGGTTATTTTGTTATATTCGAAGGTTATTTTGTGTTATTCGAAGGTTATTTTGTGTTATTCGAAGTTTTAGCAAGTGTAAGTTTTTTCTTTCATTTCCTAAAGTTCTGGGGGTTTTTTCTTTGTTTATACATGTATTTTTAGCTCACCTGGCCCGAAGGGTCAAATTTGGTCTGAAGCATCCTTGGGTGAAGGGGAACCAATTTTGTATAAACGGTGGGTCTGGCCCCCCAGGGGCCTTAGGGGCGGGGCCCAATAGGGGAAATATAGCAAATTCTTTGAAATCCTTCTTCTTCTGTAGGAATAAAGGGATTTAATCCATATTTGTTCTGCAACATCCTTGGATGAAGGGGAACCAATTTTGTATAAACGGTTGGTCTGGCCCCCCAGGGGCCTGAGAGGCGGGGCCCAATAGGGAAATATAGCAAATTCTTTAAAATCCTTCTTCTTCTGTAGGAATATAGGGATTTGATCCATATTTGTTCTGAAACATCCTTGGGTGAAGGGGAACCAATTTTGTATAAACGGTTGGTCTGGCCCCCCAGGGGCCTGAGGGGCGGGGCCCAATAGGGGGAAATATAGCACATTCTTTAAAATCCTTCTTCTTCTGTAGGAATAAAGGGATTTGATCCATATTTGTTCTGAAACATCCTTGGGTGAAGGGAAACCAATTTTGTATAAATGGTGGGTCTGACCCCCAAGTGGCCTGAGGGGTGGGGCCCAATAGGGGAAATGGAATAATTCATTTAAATCGCTACTAGTCATAAAATTATGAATGGATTTGAACCCAATTTGGTCAGAAACATCATTGGGGGAAGGAGAATAAATTTTGCATAAATGGTGACTCTGACCCCCGAGGGGCCAAAGGGGTGGGGCCCAATAGGGGAAATAGAGGTAATTCCTTTAAATCGCTACTAGTTATAAAGTTATTAATAGATTTGAACCCAATTTGGTCAGAAACATTCTTGGGGGAAGGGGAACATATTTTGCATAAATGGTGACTCTGACCCCCGAGGGGCCAAAGGGGTGGGGCCCAATAGGGGAAATAGAGGTAATTCCTTTAAATCGCCACTAGTTATACAATTATGAATGGATTTGAAGCCAATTTGGTCAGAAACATCATTGGGGGAGGGGAACAGGCATAAATGGTGACTCTGACCCCGAGGGGTCAAAGGGGCAGGGCTCCATTGGGGAAATAGAGTTAATTCATTTAAATCGCTACTTGTCATAAAGTTATGAATGGATTTGAACCCAGTTTGGTCAGAAACATCATTGGGGGAATGGGAACAGATGTTGCATAAATGGTGACTCTGACTCCCAAGGGGCCAAAGGGGTGGGGCCTAATGGGGAAATAGAGATAATATTCCTTTAAATCGCTACTTGTCATAAAGTTATGAATGGATTTGAACCCAATTTGGTCAGAAACATTATTAGGGAAGATGAACAGAATTTGCATACTTGGTGACTCCGACCCCCGAGGGGCCAAAGGGGCAGGGCCCCATAGGGGAAATAGAGTTAATTCCTTTAAATCGCTTCTAGTCATAAAGTTATGGAATGGATGTTCTAAAATCAATTCTTGAGGTCTTTTAGACCCTTAGAGAGTCTGGACTTCGTCAGTTGGGATCCCTACGCAATAACTATATATAGCATTGTTTGAGATTGACAAATAAAACGAATTAAACATGAAGATTATTTTGACATTTGGTCTAATCCAACCAGGTGAACGATACAGGCCCCATGGGCCTCTTGTTTATGTATGATATCCGAATTGTGACATTATGCTAGTCGGATTGTATTTGATGTCCTACGGTTTGTATTATACAATATACACTGTACCGCCATACCATAAGTGTTTTGTATAATGGATGTATACAATATTGATAACATTCGTATACAATGTACTGTAAACAATGACTTACATTGGAACTTTGTTGTATACAGCGTTTACGACTGATACAATTTCAACGACGAAATTATAGATTAATACATACAAACTGTACCTGACGTGCATCTAGACCCATGTGTTATAAGGATGCTTATTCACGACATGACTGTATCAATAGTTCAACTGAAATTATCAGCAATGGGCTGCTTTGAAATACATAGAGCCATGATTCGCATAGCCGTATAATATTCTTTTGGCCCCGGATATGACGCGACAGGTGGCGTTACTGGTCAAGATAAAGTATGTGATTGGTCAATGTAGCGGTAAATGCAAAATGCAGATATACAGTTAAAAACGAAACAAAGTCAAGATTGAATGCAAGCTGAAAGCTGAATAAGCGGATGCATCTTTTCAAATGACACATTAATAAAATTATATTCCTGATTCAAATGCCGTCTTATTACCACCCAAAATGATTCAAACTGATATAATTTTGTTATCCGTGTTGAAATGCATTAGTCCGTTAAATTATTTCACCAGCAGTTACATTGTATACATCAACCACCAGCATTAAACTATGCCGTTTATCTTTTAAAAAAAAGATATTTCTTGTTTGAGATGTTCCTCTATTGTTGTCATTCATATTGTGTGGTAATCTACATCCTTATAATTTACATTTAGCTTCCGGTTGTTGAATCCTAGTCACTAAAACACTTGATTTCCATGTATCTACCGCAAAGGGCATTCGGTAAACCTCAGCAGATTCCGGTAGGCCTGCTTCGAGCGTCAACTATTTACCATTGTCAGGTGGTTTTAGCAAAGTCGACTAGACATGCGCATCGTGTTTCTCTACACGTGCGCATTATATTTAACCAAAGCGAGTTCGCCTGTACAATAGTTATATCATAGCCACTGTCGTTGACGCTCGAAGTAGGCCTTACAGCATGAAGTACCGGAATCTGTCGAGGTTTTCCGAATGCCAAGAGAGGTAAACCCAACAGAAGCCTTCCTTAGACCAGCGAATTGTCCTTAAAATGAGAAGTTTTCTTTTTAGTAATGGAGATATTACCGACCATCGGTCGTACAAACCAGTAAATACTGGTGAAATGTTGAAATTTCAATTTTAACTGTGCACTATTCCCAGTGTTCACCATCGTAAAAAGATAAACAAAGACATCACATGTGACAAGTATGTATTTATTTTGTTTCGTACAAACATGAATGACAAAGGGACCATTTACCACTTCAGTGTGAACTTGACCTTACATAGGTCACGTGGTCTAAGGTCAGACAGCTAGTTTACACTATGTCTATGTAACGTCACCGAGACAACATATCTACAGGCGGGATTGTAGAGATTTTGAGAGACAACTTAATATCATTGTACATTCTTTATCCGGAAATCTGGATGATAATCATTAAGATGGTGACAGCTATTGTTTAACCCGAAATTTACACATTCCCGATCCTCATTTTTCACGATCATGCTCGCGAAAATAAACTGATGCCAATTAAATCACACGGGAACACAGACAATATAAAAAACAATTACAAAATACGGTCAGATGGACACATAGTTCTAAATCTGGTATCAAGGCTTGATGTCAACCACATTCAAAATGTCGATGGCAATTTCGAATAAAGATACATTATAACTGATGCGTACTCACGCTGTATATACAGGTACTTGTTGAGTACATTCGCGACTCATTCCGTCAAAATAGTTTGTTTTAAAGTTTCTTTATTATTTTGTTATTTTCGCACGATTCATCATTAGACATCATTGTGCAGGTGATTTTTAAATGAACAGGAATTAAAACGATTTATAGAAATCAAGAATGACTTAGGAGATGCACCCCACAAGATCATGGACAAAAGACTACGCCCCATGAGTCGAGATATTGGCCGTTCGCCCGTCCAATTTTCGGACAGGTATACGAGCAGCCGACGTCAATGTTTAACTAAGGATATATACCTTTTAACATTATTGAACTGTGCTCTGTAACAAAGATTTTTTTGATGCATAATTGGGTAGATTTCGTCTATTAATAGAAAGAGACGTAATACAAAAAGTACTAGATATTTATCATGCTAATCCGTTCGTGTCAAAGACTCGAGGTCATGACTCCTCCTCAAGGTCACCAACAACAGTTTAACTCAAATATAAACAGGACAATGTAATAAATACTTTAAACCATAACACTTTGTTTAGTAATTAAATCATTCTTTCCATTTGATATAAACGCGGCGAAATAGTTGTCTGATACAAAACACTTAATTGACGATAAACAATACAAGGTGGTGCCAACAAATGACTATTCCCATCATACCTTGGTAAATCACCACATAAAGGCACTGGCTAGGTTAACGTAAAGGTGTTCACGCATGCGCTCTCTCACCATTCTCGTGATTTTTATTCTGAAAGGGGATATTAAATCAGGATGACGTATTAATGACGTCATACACTAGTAGATAGTTTCATTTGCCCCCTCCATTTACAGGAATGTTAAAGTTTTATTTTAGATTATTGCAATTAAGTATAACTAGTCGTTCCCATCATGCATCAGTGTGCAGTTTTAGTTTTATCACAGACACCACTCGTAAACCCTCTAAACATTGCGTTCTCACTTCCTTGTCATACATAAAAATCTCTATAGCCATTCCAAAATATATTAAAACATTTCGTATTATCGATTAAAAAAGAACGTGTAGCGATATAATGTATTTTATTCCTATAACAATATACTGAATATTAAGTCTTCTAAGTGATTAATAATGCTCAAACTCAGTACCAGTGGCATAACTTATTATATTCGAACTTCTTACTTCAAGCTTATTACTTATGTCCAAACTTATAAGTAATGTTCAAACCTATTATTATTGTTCAAACATGACTAATAACAAATGTTCACAAACTTATTATTCTGAACTTATGACTAAAGTTCAACTTATTACTAATGTTCAAGTTTATGACTTATTTTCAAACTTATTAATAATGTTCAAACGTACTACTAATTTTCAAACTGATTACTAATTTCTTAACTAATTACAAATGTTCAAACTTATTATAAGTGACAAAACTTATTAGGTTCAAACTTATTACTAATGTTCAAACGTATTATTTCAATCTTATTACTAATGTTCAAACGTATCGCTAATGTTCAAACTTATCACTAATGTTCAAACTTATCACTAATGTTCAAACTTATCACTAATGTTCAAACTTATCACTAATGTTCAAACTTTACTTCAAACTTATCACTAATGTTCAAACTTATTACATTAAACTCATCACATCAAAGTATTACTAATATTCAAAGTTATTGTTAGTCGTCAAATTTATTTCTAGCTTTTTAGTAATCGTCAAACGTATCAATAACAATCTGATATTTGTTTTGATAAAATGATAAGTAATTCTCTAACGTGGATATTACTAGTGTTCTACTTTAACTAATGACCTATTTGTACTGATAAAATCAATTTCTAATCATCTACCTTAATATAGCATCCTACTGATTTGGTCGGAAGCTTTGAACCAGATTTTGGTTTCACAACATCATAGGACATTACTTATTCGATCCACTGGTCTCTAATAATGAGTTATCAAAGCGTCCCCAACACACGGACTCAAGTTTCAAATTCCTGTGATTCTATTGGATAAAAAATATCACGTGATGGACCAGTGCGACTTTGTCGAATAATGCTGATATTTTCAGATTGAGACTGATCAAAAATATCATTTATAAATATTATGAAAAAAGTATATATGAAATGTATAATTACAATTTTGATCGTCATACGTCAGTGCTTCCTTCCGAATCAACACGAATGCACAACGCCGTGCCATAGCTATTTGTAAAGATTATTTCAGACGGACGGACAGACGGATAAACCTGTACATGTATCTATATTGTAGAAGTACTAGACATATGTTCGGTCACTCAGGTCAATTACATGAATAATATATCCTAGCAAATATCGAAACTAGGAGGATGAGGATTGAGGAGAGAAGTTTACAAATTCATGAAACCTTATAAGATGACCTGGAAAGTGACCCCTCATGCGATAGGTATCCAAACGATGTACAAACACATACACTGGATTGTCACCAGATCACTGGATTGTCACCAGATCACCAGCATTAGACAGAAAACAAATAGTATTTCCATGGTGACCGATGATATTACAAAAATAGAAGTTCGTCCAACCTTCATCACTAATCTTCATGTCATTATCGTTGTCTCCATAGTTACCTGCTATCACCGGTTCTAACGGGTCACTGTGACATCAACGGTGATCACGTGGTGTGACGTACTACACAAATAGCCATGGTAATACTTTAGTATTCACGTGATTCTATGGTAACCGTGTTGTGTTTTAGTCGGTATGCTTAATTGATGTGGACTAGCTCGATCCATTGTGACTTGATCGCCACCATTACACGACTTTTAATTCCACACATGCCAAGAAACACAAACACACACATGCACACACGTATAAATGGTCATCTCCGATTAGAATTATTACGATCCCCGCCTAGTCATGTGGCGTCTGTGACAATTGTCCGTGTGAAAGATTGATTGTTTAAACTTATCTTTTCGAAATATTTCATCCGTGACGTCCGCTTCAGATACATATCTATAAATCTTTGCCGAAACTGCTGACTCATTATGCAGTATAACACAAAGTTAATTGCATTGTTAACGAGCGCAATGAAGTCCATCAAGTCACCAAGAGGCATGTACACATTGTTGTAGAACCCGGAAACTAAAGCACTTGCAAGAATAAGAATTCCCTGTGGGAACTCAGTCACCAAAAATAGAATCATCACAACTAGTAACATCCGGGTAGTTTTAGATTGACGTACTTCTCGTTTACAGTTGGAGTTGGTTGACGAAAGTCTCCGCCTTCGCTTTTTGCCTTTGATGCCAACACTGTATAGAAGGGAACCACCGAATATTACCATTAGTGCACAGGGCACGAGCTTGGCCAGTATGGCGTATGAAATAACGTTGGCGAACACAATCGGTTCTGTCTCGTTGGTGGCGAGTTTTAGATCGCGGAGTCCGTAAAGGCTGGTATTTCCATAGTCTTGGCGTTCGATCTTGTTGGTGAGGTAGTTCGGTACCATAGCAAGCGTGGATGCGACGTACACCAACAACATCACAGCTTTAACTTGTTGTATGCTACGTTGTTTGGCCTGGGGGCCCCTCAAGGGGGAACGCATCTGCATAAACCGGAAGACAGAAAGCGACACCCCTAGCCAGATAGAAATGGTATGTGTCGTGGCCGCAAGGTTTACCGAGATCAACATAAAAGTGGCCCAACCTTCGGAGTACTTTTCTGCCGATACCTCGTCCGGCTTGTGGATACAGTAGAAATGGATAGCAAAAGGCATATAGGGCATCATAGTTAGGATATCAGAGAAAGCCAGTCCGCACAGAAATAGATTGGTAGCAGTGCGCATGTCTCGTCGTGTTAGGATCGTGATGTTGAAAACGTTGGTACAGATACCAAAGGCACACACAATAATGGACGCGTAGCCATGCACGCCCGAGAACCAGTGTGAAAAGGCGAGCAGGAAGGAGGGTGGCACAGGGTTATCCATACCAGACCCTGGGGCTGGACTGGTCACATTAGGCGCCTCCATGTCTATATATCAACTTCTGACATCCCGCTCAGTAAACATGGTTGCCTGAAAGTAGAGAACAAACCGTTTTATATGATGATATCTTTTAAAATATCTTCCATTGGAAGTGATCACCAAATTATTAAGGTATGGATACTATCAATAACGGCACGCAATCATATCGATTTATTTACTCAAAAAGCAATAGTCTATGTGAGGTAGTGTCATCAATAGCCTATCGTTAAAGCAGTTTAAATCAATCCAATTGTGATTGCGCATGCTTCCTTGATGAACACGTCGGCTCCCGGCCTGAAATCATATTATGGAAATGGATTTGCCTGTCATTGATTGCACGAATACAGCTAATCTTGAAATAGTGATAGTTTCTCTAGTCCGACCTTCGTTTGACATTAGCGGAAAACGAAGTAGTTTCGATTGTATAATATAAACCGATGTCGATTGTAGCCAGATGAGGCCCCGAATATCTAAATAAACAATTACTAACAATCAGCTTTCTTGGAACTGTGATAATACGTTCCCTACACATGCTTACTAGGCAGATTAAACAGGGGTATTTTTATCGTACTAAATCTGACCTGTATGTTGTTTTTCTGACCTAAGTAAACCTATGATGAATAGGCGATATCTGTCTGACCCTTATCACATGTAAACCACTTGGTATTGTATCCTTCTAGTATACCTAAATATATGATCAACAGAACACGACAGTCCCATTAACGGTAAAATGTTCTTCTTATCATTGATACGCGAGTATTCAGAGGGGAAAAGGCCAAATCCGGATTCCAAACCGGGGCGGTTTCTAAAAGAGGATAGCTTAACACATGCCATTGTCATTACTCTCATCAGATCTAGACACGTATAGAGAAGGATCTCTAACAGAAATGGTTTCTCATGCCACGCGCTGTCGATTAGCATTATGTATAGAGTAAATAGTATTTACATACTATACCGTATAACTATACATATAAACTGGCACCCTAAAAGTGGTCTATTTTCCATTGCGCTCTTTTTACCGCCAGCATTACAGTAAAAGTCACAAAATCACACAATGATACTTTTATAACGCTACATATACAAACTTTAACTCCAAATCATAACACTTTTTGCAAATGATTCAAAATAATGCAGTGATGAGTGAGGATTGAATCTGCTAATAAACGGAATGATAGGTTACGTTCGAAACCCCTAAAAACTAGAGGCTTTCCAACGGTGCCAATGACTGAATGCATTGAATTCCTTACTACCTAACATTAAGATCACGTGATAATCCGAGTTATATACAATCGGGAGTCACAGGGCCCACTAATAACTCCGTTGTAGCCGGTCCCAAGCCCGTGTTGAGAAAGGAGGAGGGGATCACCAACTGACAACATCTAACAGTCACCCCGAACTAATGTTCTAACCTAGAGTCGCGAGTAGAGGTTGTAACCTAAATCGAGACAGCAACATCAACATCATCAAGGGCCCACTAATTATTTGTACGATTTAGTATGACATGTGGAGTGACCTTTCCGGTTAGTGATCTCCAATAAGAAGCATGATGATGACCGCTGGTTCATGTTAGGACCAAACGGAACACAATGGTCATCTTCATATATTTGATGTCAAACACATGACGGTGTATTTTGTCCAGAGACAGGGATAAGCTGACAAAACTAGGGAGGTTCGGTGTCCTATTACAGTACTTCTATGTTTATATATATTGAGAGATAAACTTAAAAGAAGAATTATTACTCCAAGAACCGGATGTTCTTTAGCCAAAAACGCGTTATAATTCATTTTGCGATAATGAAAACGCAATTGGTGTCTTATTGCTGTCATATGGACATACAATAATCACGTACATGTAGGTCCATAGAGTCAACATCTTGTTCCTATGAACATGTCCAAAACTTGTTGCTAAGATACCGAGTCATAAACATCCGGTTACTGATGTAACCAGGGGCGATCACTCTTGACAGCAAACCAGATGTGATGACACTGATGCCTCCCGATGTGTATCCTTTACAGACTGTACGAGGACAATTGTACGAAATGAACGGCTGAAAGATACGCCAACATAACTGATAGAATCGTGAGTATCATTCCCGAGTCCCTACATGGGCGCCAATATAAAAGAGCGCATGATTAATTAAATTTAAATCACTGCCTCCGCTAGGGATCGAACCCGGGACCTCTGGCTTACTAGTCTTACGCTCAACCGATCGAGCTAAAGAGAAGATCGGTATATTGCGGCTAGTATTTACCAGGGTTACAGTACGCCACGACAAATGTTTTTTTGGGTCGACGCAGTTTCATCCTAAACACTTTCAGTATTGCTTTACTGCAATGATACACGTTTACAAGTACGTTTCGGATTTATGTGGTGATATGCTGTAAAATACAGAAACACTTACAAATGTACCTTACGATAGATAACTTTACTTGTATTACAATATGAAGCCAAGAATTGTGCCAGTGCATTAATTTCATACACGTCCAGAAATGGTTGAAACAGTCCCGACTCTCCCCTCGCAGTGCCGTCTCTTCCTGTTGCGAGTTCGTAAAAGGGAGATAACCCTGGTCTTGTCTATTTTCATGGAAGCATATGCTTTCCACGTGTAATGTGTAATCTATGTACGTTGTAAGTGTGATAATCGAAAATCTGACATTTATCATTACTTCTGAGATAACAATCAGCTTTCTAACATGAACATATACATAGTTACCCAAGGCGCATGCCCAGGTTTACCTAAAACTGCGAGCCTGCAGTCTAGAACATTTAAATAGCGTGTTCGCCGTGCCGCCCTGATAAAGAATTCGACAAGTATCAGAAAGTTTCGCGATAGAAGATAAAAACTCAGATTCTAAATCAAACTTAATAATGAGAAAGCCATTTACTTGATCAACTAAGTACGAATGAAGTCAATAACGCATAAATCAGTCTGACTTCAGTGATATTAAAGTGCGCATGCCTCTATAATACATGCTGGGGGTACAGCATGTGTCATATCCCCAAGCTTAATATAGATTGATTGGAAACAGCTGATTTATTTGATGAATTGTTTAGACAAAATTAAACATATTGATCCAAACTAGAAAACACACAAAATCTGAACTTAGCGACAAACTAATAACACAGTATTAAACGAGGAAATGATTTCGTTTATAAACACGCTTTGTAAGATAACCAGATTTTGAATCCCAAACAATGGCGGGGAGACGTTAATCGAGAAGTCAAATGTAATCACTTCTCACGGAAACTGCAATTACTGGCAATAGTGTTCATCAAGGAAATCTATTCCACACATAATACATTTTGTGTATTATTACCATGTTATCGGGTTCAATTTGCATAGATTTAAATCACTCGGAACAATTCCATAGTGGACAAGAAATACGACAGGGCACGCCTTCCCAGTGTATATCAGACGCTACACATCACGATACAATAGTTTCATAACCATTAATTTGCCGATATAATTTTCAATAGTTGTTAATATTAAGATTTAGTCAGAAATCGATTAACTGTTTAAACGAAGACTACAATGAATAGCGTATTCCATTAAATCTGACTGGTGGTAGACCGAGCGATAGGGTGATGCTGATTTCGTCCCGTAAAACATTCGCGGGAGATCGAGGGTGATGACTACTTAACTGTGAATCAATTGTACACATTTCGTATGATGGATGGTACATATCACTTACCCTTTCTCCTGTATTGGCCGTGCATTAACGACACGTGACTTATATTGACGAAATCTACGTCATTTTGTTGTTTACAGCGCGTGTAAATCACCTTTAAATGCACGTCGTGTGATAATTATCCGTGCCACTTTGTAATATTTTAGTGGACATTTTATAAATATCGTTTATTGGCACATTCTAATTGCATAACAATAAATATTTCGAAATTAATACGATGCGGAAGTCCAACACATTAATCGCCAGCCGTACATAAGAGTTAATAGTCACAGCATCACTGGTGCAGTGGGGGCGTTACTTAACAACATATTAACTAGTGCTAATTTACCAGACAATAAATCATTGTTAATGTGACGTGGCGCTGATAGCGGACAGGTAGACACACAGGGTGCCGCATAAATGTCCTATTATCAGTCACGTGACTCGATCAATGTCCGAGGCATACTATATCCGGGAAGGAAGATAGCCAATTTCGGAGGACAAGGTATTAAAAGTAGTGTGTTGTGTTGAATTTGAAAGTTGAGCAGACGTGAACAAACTCGGTACCTATCAATTTGTAAGAATCCTTGTCCAATACGTTTTGGGTTTAGGTTTCAAGAAAACAAAGTGTTTATTACACCGACATCGTCCTTCACTTGGTCAACTCGTTTTTGTTTTCATAAGTGACTGAATTTATCGAATAGCCGATCAAGAACAGGCAATATTGACCTTATCGTGTCTCTTTAATGTCACGTTCCGATACATCGATAATAAAACATCTTTAAATCTTGTGTTTATCTATCACGCGTATCTTACACATCAGTATCTCTGTCATATTAATTGGAGAAATTCTACGAAAACCATTCCATGTTATTAATTTCTTTTTACCAGTCATGGGGGTGATTTCGTGCACTAATTTTGCTCAGAGTTCCCACACGGATTGGAATTCAGAGTAAACAATCACTGATAACACAGTTCTTATCGAAAACACAACACTTATCGAAACAAGCACACTTATCGAAAAAAACTACTACTTATCGATAAAACACACTTCTCCTCGAAAACACTATACTTATCGAAAACACACTTCTTATTCGAAACACACTTCCTATCGAAAACACACACTTCTTATCGAAAACACACACAACTTATCAAAAACACACACTACTTATCGCAAATACATTTCTTATCAAAATTTTTGAGACCAGGTCCACGGAACATGGGATTTACAGAATCCCAAGATATCTGAGTGTTATAGAGATGCTACGACTACAAAGCTACATGCACTTATGTTGTAACTAGTTATCATCCCTCTCCAGGCCGAACACACAATCGGCCACCTTCGGCTGATTCCGGTACCCGTCATATATATGCCGTTACGGAATAAACCGAGTTTTAACGAATGGTCATATTTGAACTTAGATATTATTTGAAAAAGATAAGTAGAGTTTTCTGGGAAACAGCTCTCAAGGTGAATGAATGGATTTAAAACATACCATACCATGCCTCGTTTTCATCGTCCTAATTAAACCAAGGAGACAATGACAATTCTGTACCGCCTACTCATTATCATCGTATCGGCAAAACAAAACAAAACAAAACAAAACAAAAAATAAAACAAAACAAACAAAAACAGAAAACAACGCATTTCTCATGTAATATTCGAGGTAAAATAAAGTTCCATGCTTTTTTTCATTACACACCATTTTCATTTCAATTAAAACAGTATTTTGTGAAGAAATTGCCTGGTGAGGTCAGCTGTTGATAGGACGTTAAACAAATAAAACCAAACCACCCACCTGTATATCACACCTACCATACCAGTTTCTATGATTTATTATGACGTAATCCCCACCTGTATATCACATCTCCCACACCAATATATTATGACGTGGCTGGATTTGACCTAGATTTTTATGGTGGAACTGAAGTCGCTTGCCCTCCTGAGCCACCTTTACTTGTGAACGGGACTCCAAGAAAAGCTATACTTTGTCCATATTTTCTCCTCGTTTTATATACTCGGAGTTATAATTACAGTTCCGTTTACACGTCGGTAGTTGATACACACCTATCAAATAAGCAACATGGAATACTGGACTCCACAAACTCTCTTTATATTGTTTTACCTTAAAATAAATAAACAGAAACATTTCACACAAAAAAAAGTTTTACGTTGATGTATCGTTAGCACGTGTTGAGACTGGCCAGACGGACAGATGTACGCCACTGTTTTATAAAGAACGAAGGCCAAACACGTAAAAACGTCACATGAACGGTACACACTAAAACACTTGTCGTGTACCCGATCGTTTTGGTTGCCATGGTAATTGATGCCAGAATGCCAGGTGGCATGGATCTACTAAGTAAACAACTAATTGTTGAAAGCTATTCAATGTTATAAAAAGAGCTGCTGTTAGCTTTGAGGAATTAACTTTCTATGGCAAAGGAACAAAGTGCGCGTTTCGGTAGGCCTATCGTGGATGAACTTCTTTAAGATGGCGACATAAAGATATATTATGACTGTATGTTCAACTTTGTGTGAGTAAATGACAGTTTATAGTCTTAGGTGTACTGTTATCACTTCTATTTGACCTAGATTGAGTTCCGTCGCTGACGAAGACGCTTACTCCCCAGAAACCCATGGTCGTATTATCCTTGTACTGTTAAAAGTTACTCGTTATTCTGCCCCTATTTCGCAATCGTTCCATCAAATTTGACTTAGACATAACATTTTGTAGCTGTATTTCCTCGATTTTTCTAACGCATGAAAAATGATAATGAATTATCTCCCCTTGTTTTAAACTTTAGCCTTCTAGAATCACCCATATCTTTAGGATATCACATAGTTAAAACAATATATGTAATCATAATATTCTAGAGACACAGAGCTAATTTAGTGCCAGGGAAACCATTAATACGGATACTTGGTTTGTTTTTGTTACTATTTTAGGCCGTGTATACCATATAGGTATTTTGTATGTACACGTATATATTATTTTACGCGTGGGTAACAACACAACAGATTGAATAAAAACCTTGAAACCGTAAACGCGAAAAAATAAGCCATGTAGACAGCTGGTGTCGATATAGATCTGATGTACAGGTGTGTAACACGAATCCTGATGAGAAATCAGTGTAAACAAATCTCAGGTTACCTCAATACAAATATCATATTACTAAAAGGGAGAATAGATTACCCCTATTTCTCTAAATGTGTACTACTATGACGTCATTCGGTGACGCAGACGTGACCTTCACTCCTTAGTTGAATGCATTTCATTCCCTAACTCAATTAATAAAAAAAAGTACCTTGCCGTAAAATCGAACAGAGAGAGAAAAGGGGAAAAAATGTACATATGCCTCCATATGCAGATTTCGATATATCTTTTGGTCTACTCGGAGTTTTTCACTCGTCTAGGAATACATCACTAGCGGGTCCCGAGTCCTAGATGGACGAAACAGCTGTATGATGGTCTTGATATCAATGACGACTCTAAGAAGGAAACAACTGTATGATGTCCCTATCATCACTAACGGACCCTAGAACTACGAAACAGCTGTATGGTGTCCTTAATATCATTGACGAGTCCAAGAAGGAAACAGCTGTATGATGTTCCTATAATCACTAACGGACCCTAGAACTACGAAACAGCTGTATGGTGTCCTCAATATCATTGACGAGTCCAAGAAGGAAACAACTGTATGATGTCCCTATCATCACTAACGGGCCCTAGAACTACGAAACAACTGTATGATGTCCCTATCATCACTAACGGGCCCTAGAACTACGAAACAGCTGTATGATGTCCCTATCATCACTAACGGACCCTAGAACTACGATACAGCTGTATGATGTCCCTATCATCACTAACGGACCCTAGAACTACGATACAGCTGTATGACGCAGTTTAATATATGTTTGATTCTACTTTATCGAACTTTGTATTGAACGATACTAACCTCTTGAGGGCCTTTGTACAATCTTTAATGTTTTAGGATTTTGGCCAAAAAAGGAAAAACAAAAATGTTAGCCGGATCCAATCACAATAGTCATTAGCTGCTGTTACTAATTATAGAGACACGTACACTTTTAACGGAACACGACAGCGAAATACTCTCGTCACGCGACCCAAATGGAGATCAGCCGTTTTATAGTTACAACGCCTGGAATCCTGAAGTCAAGACGCTGTCTGAGACAGTTAAAATAGGTCGCATTCGTTCATGGGATATTCAAATATCCCAACGGTAAAATACTAAATAAAACGCAGAAAAAAAGATCGATGAGATTGGAGATAATTATTCCGTATCGGTTTTGTAATATTTTGAATAGTCTGCATTTTACTCGTTATTCTTCAAACACGCAGTGTTACAAACGACATCATTTTAGAGAAAATCTTTAGGTAAATTGATTTATAGTGAACCTTCGGAACCTCTCAATTGTTTTGGCTCTAAAGCAGCGTACATGAAGCCATTAACCCAAATCACTCGTTAAGTACCAAAACTGCTTCACTGACGGAAGAGCTCATCTCAGAGATTTCAGTATGCACCCCAGTGTCGTTCAAAAAACATTTAAGAGGAAGCAGAAACAATATATGTAAAACACAATATCGGTGACGAATCTCTGATTAGCGTAAGTCTCAGGGTGTATCAAGGGAGAGCGGACCGATCGGGAACAAGTACGAGGAGAGTTCGGGGACATACGCCGGGATATCTAAATTAATCTAAGATGATGTGATGTCCAAGAGGGTTGTATTTTCTCGTCCGCCTACGCTTGGACGTAACGTCATCGCGAGACTAGATTCCCCAGCGTAGTCTGAGAGTTCTAATAGGTACCGTGTTCTTTAGAGTAAGTAAATCAGTGGAGTCGTATCTCCTGGGAAAGAGTTGCCGGATAATATCGAGAAAGAAACGAGAGTTATATGAATGTGATACAGATGCCCTACTGGTCGTAACTGAGAGTGGTAAAATCAATAGAAGAACTGTTTATTCAAATGAAATGTGCTCTGAAGATATCCTAAATACAAGATCATCAAACAGGTCCTCAACACAATGGTCTTGGTGTATGCAAGTTATGTGTACAAAACATGCCAAGATGCAATTGCGCAGGAAATTCACTAATACTAATGGTTAATATGAAAAAACAAAAACAGTTCTATAACCAGCACGTGTAAAATAAGATTAAGTATCTTCTAGCGATTCTTCGAAAAAGTCGAGATGACTAGACGATATCGATCACGTTTGTCTAAGAGTCTTGAAATTTAATGAGGACAACAAAGGGTATCAAGCGGAAGATAATTTTAGTAATTCCCAAGAAAAAGGGATAACGATCTTCAAGGATTGAAATCAAAGACGAATGCATAGTGGCCATTTTATTCTTTGATCAGTCTCAAAAATGAGTATGCGTAATTTGGAACTTAACTGAAATTTGAGAAATGAAACAACAGAGAATACATACATTAAGTTAAGATTTGCACGGAGCCACTTAACAAAGCACATTGATAATCAGCCCAGGTGTATCGGAAGAGTAGGCGTCTTCCGCTACATCGACGACACCAGTCACACATCGACGACACCAGTCACACATCGACGACACCAGTCATACACATCGAGAACACCAGTCAAACATCTAGTTCTAAGTGAAGGCACATTTGCTTGCGAAAAGATATTCAAAACCGAACAGAGAAGCTATCAGCCATTATGACGTTGAAACAGTTTAAATTTCACTCAAGGTCATGTATGGGCCTAACAACATGAATTTCCGCTTAAGCGCTGGCAGCATCACACGTGACACCTGATGCAAAACATGATATTACTACCAACAACACGAACCCAGTGTTATCAAATAGCATTGTGACAATGTGATGCTCACCTTTTTCTTGTTCCCCGGTTAAAAACATCATTAATAATAAAATTGCGATGAAGAACTGGATATTTGATAGGAACACTGAGATTGAGTTTCTGTTCCACACAGATATGACTGAAAACAACATGTTAATAGTAGCTACAATGTGACATAGAGGGAAAATTGAAAGAAAACATGCATCTGCTTTCAAAAGATTGTATGGTAAGACTCTTACCCTTTAGAAAAACTATTTTTAATCTCCTTCAAGAAAAACTAGAAAAATTCTCCATTCTTTCAATGTTCTCACCCTTCAGGGGGAAAAAATGGTTTTATTCTCCTTCTTTTCAATGTTCTCACCCTTCAGGGAAAAAAAATGGTTTTATTCTCCTTCTTTTCAATGTTTTCAACCTTCAGGGGGAAAAACTGGTTTTATTCTCCTTCTTTTCAGTGTTTTGACCCTTCAGGAAAAAAACTGGTTTTATTCTCCTTCTTTTCAATATTCTCACCCTTCAGGAAAAACTGGTTTTATTCTTCATTTTTTTTCAATGTTCACAACCTCCATTTTTCAAAAGTCTCCGGGAAAATTGGTGCTTCGTTTATATGTTGTCCTCGTCTGATGAAGTTTAAGTTTTGTACACATTTACAGGTATTCTCTATTTGTTTATATATTCGACGATTTGTTTATCATGGCTCTATTGCAATAGCTAACCTCTTTACATCTACCAGTAATCAGTAAAGAGACACGACAAGTAATTATATAGGATGGCCACCTGTCTATTGAATATTAAAATTATAAATTTAATTGAGGTTGATGATTTTGGTCTCGAGGATATGTCTGATTCTAAGTTTCAAACTAGGGGGAGATAATCTGGTACTAGTATTTAGTGGAGTATTTCTAACAAAAGACTTGGGGGCAGGTGGACAGACTAGTTATTATACTACAGAGTTAGATTGCCGGCTACATGAGAAACTAATCGACATTTCAACACCTAGCAACATAAGATTTAATGACGTATTTTCCCAAAACTGACAAAACATGAAATGGAATTCAAAGTATTATGGTAGTAAATTTGGCGATGATACGGAGGGGTGGGTGTTTGATGGCTGGCCTGACAGTACAACAACACCGACAAGATATCTTTACGTTATTTTCTCCTCGAGGTTGTTAACCATTCTATCACAAAATCTTCTTTTTTTTCTGCAATTCAATTTACCGTAATTTTAAACCACTTTCAAATCAAAATCCGCTCATGAAAATGTTATTCGAAAACAGGACCACCTAGAAATCTACAACGCTGTTGATAAAGAAATGCTAGATATTATAAAGGTCTATCAGATAGTTCTATCCGATATAATTCAAACCAGCATTCGGTATTTGGCGAATGCGTGAAGATCTGGTAGAGCGGGCGACAGGTTAACAGTTGGGAGAAGGGACGTCAGAAGTGCTCTCCGCGGGAATCGTCTACTTAAATACGCTCTCCTGGAAAGTGCAGACCAAAAGGTATGCCCTCTCCTGAGCTGTGATAATCAAACAGACAAACACAAACAAGTCGCCACATTGCCAGATTCAAGAACATGCCTCAAGGTCAGTTTCTATAGGGATAAAAAAAAAATCAATTACATGTTCTGTCCAGAACTACGTAGTTTCTAAAATAGGGGAGAAAATAAGCGCCGTGAAAGAAGGACATGATAACGTTTTTATACCACGGAACCAGACTTGACAGATAAAGACGTTTTATCTGATAATAATGGTCGGTTTTATATAGGTTACAGTCAATACTGGGAATTAAGAAACTGTGAGTCAAAATGATGATAGTATACACACTCGGTAATGTATTGTATAACCCGATTAATTCATTAAGCCACAATGATATAGTGTTAACCCCGTTTACGAACTTTAAACTCAAAACACTGTATTTCATGACTCCATTAACTGTATTTTATGACTCCATTTACTGTATTTCATGACTCCATTAACTGTATTTTATGACTCCATTAACTGTATATTATGACTCCATTAACTGTATTTTATGACTCCATTAACTGTATTTCATGACTCCATTAACTGTATTTCATGACTCCATTAACTGTATTTCATGACTCCATTAACTGTATTATGACTCCATTAACTGTATTTCATGACTCCATTTACTGTATTTCATGACTCCATTAACTGTATTTTATGACTCCATTTACTGTATTTCATGACTCCATTAACTGTATTTTATGACTCCATTAACTGTATTTCATGACTCCATTTACTGTATTTTATGACTCAATTAACTGTATTTCATGACTCCATTAACTGTATTTTATGACTCCATGAACTGTACTTTACGACTCCATTAACTGTATTTCATGACTCCATTAACTGTATTTCATGACTCCATTAACTGTATTTTATGACTCCATTAACTGTATTTTATGACTATATTTACTGTACTTTACGACTCCATTAACTGTATTTTATGACTCCATTAACTGTACTTTACGACTCCATTAACTGTATTATGACTCCATTAACTGTATTTCATGACTCCATTAACTGTATTTCATGACTCCATTAACTGTATTTTATGACTCCATTAACTGTATTTTATGACTCTATTTACTTTACTCTTATGACTCCATTAACTGTATTTTATGACTCCATTAACTGTATTTTATGACTTCATTAACTTATTGTATAACCTCATTAATAACTCATTTAATAAATGCCCATTATTGTTTTGAATAAAGACAATGATGTATTGTTACCTTACTGACGTATTGTAAATGGATATCATTACTTTATTGTATACCACCAATGTTTTGTTTTTCATTTCACAAAGATTTTAATGAATACACAAATTCAGCAACAGGCGAATGCCAGTATAAAAACTCCCCCATTAATGTATTTTATATCCCTAATTTAAAAAATGCTTTTCAATTCATTTTCGCTGTACAATCTTATCAAAAGGACGACTGTAATATAATTCACCATTTTGTCTTGACGTCGTACTAAATATCTCACATTTTTACAAACGCCTTACGGGCGATCAACGAATTAGCCAATTAACGTCAGAGTACATCAAATTCAACGTCAGTTCGAGTCAATGTAAAATGAATTCCATGCCAATTACAGGTAATGTTAAATGAATTCAACGTCAATTATAGCCAATGTAAAATGAATTCAATGCCAATTAAATTCAAGGCTCTCACTCATTACTTTGTCCTTGGCCTTGTGTCTCGAGTAGAGTATGTCAAATTCACGTGTTCGTCACGGAATCGTCACGTGGAATAGAGTCAAAGGTCACGTATTCTACAATAAGTACGAATTTACTGAATCATGGATACTTCTTTCGTTCAAATTTTTGAATATACAGTTATCGCCGAATTGCCAGAAAATATCAAATATCGATTTTCATCGTAACCTTGGTAACACGGATAGCTGTACGTACTCTGACTAAGGGTGAAATCATTAGAATTAATGGCCACGCACCTGCGTCTGACCAAAGGTCGTTTCCATGGATAATGACCAGTGCCAAGATGATAGAACATTGCCATGTTATAGGCCTAGTTAACGAGGCTGTCGCAGACAGTATACAAAAGTTACTTACTAGAACTCTAGGGAGTTTTCGAACACAACGAACATTGTGAATAAACGACGAAATTAGCTCACATTATAAGTTATATTGTTATAAGCAGCAGTCGTCACTTCCTGTGTATGATACAGGGTTATCAGCTTCCATTCCTGTGGGGTTATGGGTTAGTGAGAGTATGATATAGAAAATATGTCGTCACTTCCTGTTTAACATAAAAAATGAAGAAAGTCATACAGATCAGAGCAACCTAAGAGCATCAGACGTCACTTCCTGTTGGGGTCTACAACTTCCTGTTTGGGTCTACAATCTTGTTAAAGTCACTAAAATGTGGAAAAATAATTATCTGAAAATCTGCTTAACATTATACTTATATACCACAATACTTACCCGGAAACATGTGGGATGTACATGTATCGTAATACAAAGAAGTTTTAGGTAAAGTCTCTTGTATCACTATAGCACGTGCCTTTTTTTCTAAATGAAGAAGTCAACGTTCACCGAGTATGAAATCTGAAGTTAAGATGGCTTTAATGTGACTAAAAACGACTATGCTGCCAGTTGTTTGACATGATTTTCAACAAAATCCCCAACAGTTAGATCGATGTGGCTCAGACCTTTTATCGGCTATATTGGGAAGTTGGTACATCGCGTTTTAAGAATCAGACAATCGCAAAACTATCTCGTGAAAGCGACTTCCACACAGCGTCATGTGTAACAATGCGAACCAAACCCGTCCCAAAACATTTAAAACAACGAAGCATGATGCAACGCAGAACGTTTTACTATCAATTCGAACATTAAAACAACATGATCAATGTCGGCTTGTATAATCTCGCATGGTACACGAGATGACTTCAACGCAAGATTATTTGATAATATTTCAATTAACCGATATGTACCAGCGCAGTTCACTTTGCGGTACGGGTACTGCTGTCGTAATAAATTTGCACTGTTCCTTTTAACTGTTATTTCATCTCATAATATTATATTTGAAATTTTGCTCAAAATAACCAATAAATGCGAATTAGTCTGTACACCATGTGATGTAACACCGTTCAACATTCTAGTCTGAGTTACGTATCACATACACCAATCACTGGAATAAAAAACAAATCAGTTTACCGCTATTATCAGGTTCATACCCCAACATCTAAGAGACGGTATAATTATCGTGGAAACCAGGCATTCAAACACGACAAAAGAAAGACTCAACGTTGTAAACAAGAAACCCCAAGACTACTTGAGCACTTGTTCGTATAAGGAAACTCTTCAGTTCTATCTCCTGGCCTCGACAATTCAGTGTCTCTAAAATGGTAGTTTCTACTCTGCTTTGCGCTTGTCATTGTTGGGGTGGGACGAATTGTGCGCCAGTTGTCAGTGCAATGTGACACGGTGTTGTGTCTTCGGCAGTATGCTTCAGTGAGATTGCACTATAAAGTCGGTTTCAGTTCCGTTCACCAGGAGACAAACACTAACATACCGCCGCTTTACAAAGCACACACACTCACAACCTGCATCCATCTCGCGCAAACTGGAGACATCCCTTAATGGTCCATAGTTATTGACAGGACATTAAGCCATATTAAATTATACCATTTAGAGTATAACTAAAAAACTTGAAAACGCCAAAAAATATTCTTAATCAACATAGCTAAAACGTCAGGAACATTGACACACTAAGTCATTCAAACGTCGAAGACACACGGAAACGTAACAAACACGACACACTGAAACATTCAATCGTCGTAGAGACACGGAAACGTCGAAAACGCCATTCACTTACAATGTAACCATGCAAACGCTGTTGTGACACGGAAACGTCACAAGCACGACATACTACAACATCCAAGCGTCGTTGTGACGCGGAAACGTCAGAAACACGACACACTAAAACATCAAAACGTCATTGTGACACGGAAACGTCACAAACACGACATACTACAACTTCCAAGCGTCGTAAAGACACGGAAACTAACATGGAGTGAGCAGAGGTCAGCAGATCAGACAAATTTTCACGAGTTAATGTTTTTTTCTCGTTGCCATTATCAAAGCTGTTTTAAATACCCGTGATTGTAATGAAGTGTTGACAGATTAAAGTGCTGTTGACAAGTCAAAAAGTACTTACCCTCTCTTTGTACCTATCGTGTAATGCTCCGTATATAGAACTGAATACCTCTACGTTGACTTAGACCATTGTCTATTGTATTAACAGTACTGTAACTCGTACAATGTCTTTATGATGGATCGTACCATTGTTATTCTCTGGTCTTGTTTGTTCATCAATGTGATACGCGTGTGAAAATGATCAACAACAGATATTAACTTGATTACGGGTAACGCACATCATTAAGGAACAATCACAGACTAAATTACCCTGTTGACCTCGTCTCTCGCGACGTAACCAAATGATTGCATGTTAGCCAATCGTTGATGGCGCAATCAGGTGTCGCTAATACTGGTAATGCGGGTCTGTAGCAGAAGCTAATCCATTAACTGTCCTCCCTCCCCGACTAAATCCATGTCGTAAGGCGGGGGCGAGGTAGGCGTTGTATTGGTCGCCTTACAGCTTAGGCGATTAAAACATTGACTTTATCAGGGTTATGATGGATGGTTCTGTTGTCGCCATTGATGTGACCTCCTCATCAACTGTTGAAAACACTGGGATTATGACACTGCGCAGTGATTAAGGTGATGTCGTACTGATAGGATCACAGGACGTAAACATAATCAAACTTCCATAAGGTGGTGAAAGAGAAGCCACAAAATGTGGACCAATCTGCAACAACTTGTCCGATAACCGGAAATGGATTGTAAATTGATTTCAGATATGAGCGGTTATGTAAGGAGCGCGTGACGTATTTGTACTGTTGTTGCCCGGATGTCACGTGATCAACATAGACACAATGGTAACCTAGGACACAACCTAACGATTCTAAGGGTGGTGGTGGTGGAGGTTGGGGAGGAGGGAGGGGAGGGTGCTGATAAACATTTTGTACGCATATAATTCCTAGGAGAATCTTATCTGAAATACACTTCCGTCAGATTTCGAAACATATATCAGTGGTGCCAGGATTTAATGCGCTTTTAGTAAAATGGATTCATCTTTAAAAAATATCAAAAATGGGCAAAACGTTGGCGTTGTGAGAGCTGTCTACCACGGGTCTATGTCAAACCGAAATTTTAGAACACACTGAAGTAAAGATTGATTTATATGGCGGTAGCAATGTCACAAAACAGAAGAGAGATTTTATTTATTATATAGAAAAATATTTGTCTTTCTCTGGATATATGTTTGGAAGAGCTTGTGTTTTTAACAACATATTGATCTATAAACACCATAAGGAGATTTCACCAAACAGACACACGTGTATTTACATGTGGCCTATCGTGACACGCAAATCACGTGTGTTACCAAATGAAGAGGACAGAGCAAAATTACGGAAAGAGCAGAAAAGTGAACGGACTAGTCTGACCAAACTGTATCATTAAGACAAAATGCGATTACGCAACACATTAGCCATAAAACAATATCAAAAATAGCATGATTTAAATGAAATATTAAGATTGCCGCTGAATTTAAAAATTATTATAAAATAGCTCCGCCAGCTGCGCGGAAGAAACATGACTAGTCTGTCTTATCCGGTTGTCTCCCGCTTCGATACGAACTGAACAATCTTTACGGTTCGAAATATGTTACGGAGTTGGTTTTGACCTTGATACGAGGAGTTGGTTTTGACCTTGATACGAGCTCTACAACTGATTAAAAGGCGAACCTTCATTTATTGAATGTTTACTGATACTTCCTTTTGATCAATCAAACTTCCTTGGATACATTTATGCAAATGGAGGCGTTATTTCGACCGCCTGTCACACAGGGACACGAATGCTTGATTCCAAGTCCACTGTCAATTCGGACGATTTGCAAGATCTGGATAGAATCGGATCGTGATAATTATGAATTAACTTTTATTATAAATGGCAAATTTAAATAATTATGAGCTAATTCTGAATATAGGCCTATACAAAATCATGTATCATTCTGGAGCGGGAATTAGGTACTTGTTGAAAATTTCATTTATATTTTCAGAATCCTAATGTAGGCCGCCGTGATGCCTATTATGTAGATCTAACAGAACAGTCCCATTTACTTCCTCCAGACCCCTGATGATATCACATGTATGGTATATCTGACTCGGAACTATTCCTGTAAATTACGCCAATGACCAGACTAAATATTATATGAATGATAGTTCCAATGACTAGACTAAATATTATATGAATGATAGTTCCAATGACTAGACTAAATATTATATGAATGATAGTTCCAATGACCAGACTAAATATTATATGAATGATAGTTCCAATGACTAGACTAAATATTATATGAATGATAGTTCCAATGACCAGACTAAATATTATATGAATGATAGTTCCAATGACCAGACTAAATATTATATGAATGATAGTTCCAATGACCAGACTAAATATTATATGAATGATAGTTCCAATGACCAGACTAAATATTATATGAATGATAGTTCCAATGACTAGACTAAATATTATATGAATGATAGTTCCAATGACCAGACTAAATATTATATGAATGATAGTTCCAATGACTAGACTAAATGTGACCATGTATGATAGGTAAGTATCATGTAATAATATTGATTCTACCATGTTTGCTATGCAACGCCAGTTTTGATTGGTTTAAAATCATGTATTATTTTCCAATAATACACGCTCGTATCAATTACACACGCTCGTGAGTCACGGCTGTTACAATGTTATGTATCTAATATTCACCAAGAAAGAATACGGTTACTGTAGCCGAGTGGGCTAATGGGTTAGTCTTTCCTCATTTTTTTTATCACGACGCGAGTTCGAATCCTACGAAGGCCGCTTTTTTTTCCATCCCATTTTTTTTTAATTTAAAAAAATCTATGCCATATGATAGATGTTCTTGATTGTAGTACTGTAGTGCCTGTAAAGAAATGTATATTTTATCAGCAAAATAATTCAATACTCAAGAAATAAATTACAAGTTTTTCCCGGGGTTTCTTTGCCGTTTTTCTATTAGAAAGAAGTAGATCTCAGAACTAAACAGTACATGGTAGAATAGAAATAATCAACTTTGACTCGTGTATTGTCACTGTTGCAGGGTATACAACTCGGACTTGGATATTTTGCAATTTTAATTAATAACTCAGGCCTGCGGCCTTCGTTATTAATTTAATTGCAAAATATCTTCGTCCTCGTTGTATATCCTGCAACAATATACGAATCATCGTTAATTATTTCTTAAATATCCTATAGGTAATGCATTACGATACAAATGATAATGTATCTATGGACTAAGTGATATTATTACACCATGCGGTTGGTTTTCCTTACCTATAGGCATAAGGTATATTTGAAATTATCACACAGCTAAAAAAGCATACTCATTGGGACTGTGTACCGTTCTTCCTTTCATACAAATCAATTCTGGGAAAATCTTCAGGCTTCAATAAGTGATGCGGTGGAAATATCCAGTAATGTCATACTGTTTGGAGACCTCAATGTTGACATGCTTACTATGTCACAGAATCATGTTTTATCTGATATAATAAATTCGTTTAATTTTATAAATGTCATAAATGAACCTACTCGTATAAGTCCCACGAGGTCAAGTTTACTCGATCCAATTTTGGTATCAGAATCAATTTCATACACTTATTCCTCTGTAGTATCTACTGAAAATGTAGTTACTGACCACCAAGGTTGTGTTGTATATATTTCTGTTCCGTCATTTCAGAAACTAACATATAAACGTAAAATTTGGTTATATAAAAGAGGCGACTATGTACTTTTTAATCGTCTTGTTGAAGAATATGATCGGGATACTCTTTTCGCTACATGCAACTCTGTTAATTCGGCCAGTGAACGTTTTACTGAAATTTTTCTTGATTTTGCTCGTAGATCGATACCACATAAGGAAATTACTGTAAGACCAAACGATAAGCCCTGGATGTCTTCAGACCTTAGAAAAAATATGAGAGCTCGTGATAGATTTCGGAAAATAGCCAAACGTACCAATCATCCACGGGACATAGCTAAATTCAAAAATCAGCGAAATAAAGTGAATAATATGAAAAAGTATGCACGACAGTCTTTTTATGAAAATGTTGGAAATCTTATTGAGTTTTATCATTCGTCTGATCCTAAAAACTATTGGCGACTTGTCAAAAGATTGATCGGGAATTTTGAGACATCACGTCCTATCCCTACTTTACTT